>NW_020538040.1:146998391-147017468 GCF_003426905.1 Ctenocephalides felis
AGTTAGTTACATAAAACTGGCATTTCTTCACCTTTGACATTTCATCCTGATTCGGTTTAAACTACTGTATTAATTTATTATCCTGTATGCATATTAGCAGTGCTCTCGCAGATGGTTGCATTTTTTACATGGGTGCAATTATATACTTTGTTCATTAAACTTTATGAATTCAAACAGATTCATTTGAGTTGAGAATCATTTAACGCATGAAAAGTTTTAACTCTGTTCCAATGCTTATTTGCTGTTGTGTTTTTGCATTTTCTTTTATTATGTCTGGACATATGTGAAAGTTAGCAAACTATGTGCGATGCTCAGAGATTAATGTTTTTTTACATTTTCTACATTTAACAACTTTACAAAAATAATAGAGTTCAAGCACCCCAAATTGCTATTGAAATAATGCGGATTCGAAATTTTATATAATATTATTAGGATTGTTGAAACTATAGTTTGCTCGTAGGCATATCCGTAGGTTGCTTGTGGTTTACAATAGAGCTTTATATTATAACTCTATTTTGAGAAGGATTATATACAATTCAATAAAATCTCACTTGTAGGCGTTAAGTAGGTACATCAGGTTTTCAAACCCTGCTGGAAAACTTTTAAAAGTCAACTGATATAGTTTATTCTATTTTAGTCTTTTCATTTCAGAAAATCTTAACTCAGCTTTGTACAACTTATTTTATGTTTCTTTATACTTAATTGCAAGGAGCGACATGGGCTATTTAAATTGCGTTATTAAACAACCTACGCGTTAGCTATTCAAATTATGTTTCACTTCATATTTTCTTTATTTTTTTGCTTTTATGTTATTCTAGGTGGAATATTATTTGAATTTATACTGGGTGAAATACAAGGCGTAACTTGAATTTTCAAGGGTTTCATTCTAGAAACAAAAACCAAATTATATTTATACTAATACAATTTCTAATAATACACATTGAAATATAGGAATTCAAAGAAATATCTAAGGAATATCATGTTTTTATGGTGTTGAAATAGTAAAAAAAATCGTTAGCCCATATCAATTATTAAAACACTCTTAAATTTGTGCTGATACTGACGATTTACATTAACGGTGTAGGTATGCGTTACGTGTAATTTTTTTCTATGAAAATGACAATATTTCGATTTGTTAATAGAGCAAAATGTCTGCAATGCTTACAAGAAATATAATTAAAGTATTCTACTTACAAAAACGAAACAAAAAATTAAGGATATTTTTATTTTGATTCAGACTTGGTTGAAAAAGCATGAGTGCGGAGCAGTCTCTAACTTACATATATACTTTTTTTAGTAGTATAAAGTAGTTTCTGATTTTTTATAAATAAAGTTAATAGTTTATTACACATAATATTCTCTATTTTGTATCAATATCTTTTACATTGTAGTGATTTTTTACGTAGAACCAGAAACCGCAAGTTCCTCGGCACATGATCAATTTTACGCCATCCCTACTTTCAGAATATGAGCTTCCACAAACTATACCGAATCTTTTTTTTCATATTGTTTTTTCCTTTCTTTTTCTTTATCATATTTTGTCTTAGTTCGGTTAGATTTTTTTTAACTTTACTTTCTACATGTTCAGACTTTCAACCGAAAAAGACATGAAAAAAATGTCACAACCGTACCCACAAAGTTTGTCAATACCGTACTCAACGCACACTTTTCGGGACAAATTGTCATTATGATGGAGCTAAATTATCTAATAATAAGCAAAAATTAATTTTTGGTAATTAACTTCTAATGCTTAATACAAGTAAGTATTATTAAAGAAATCGAATCTAAAAACTTACTTTTGATTCTTTAAAAGCAATGGGGTCCACAGATCATGTTAATGTAGGGCGTTGACTGAAAACTATAAATGCAACTTGTTTCAACACACATACTACAATCTTTTTCCTCTTGGACCCTATCTCAAAATCAGTATAGTTTAGCTGTTATTACGACTGTCACTATCGTACCCTGGCTCAACCGTGCCCAGATTGATTTTTGTCGGATTGTTTTATGATAAAATATTTTCCCCGTGGCCTGATCTGATTAGAGCTGTGGATTTCGAATCAGAGGATTCCGGTTCGTAACTTGCCTCGGACAGCCTGATGTCAAACCACCAGAAGTGATTCTGTTTTTCAAGTAGAAATGTGGATAGCAATATGTAATAGCACCGGCATCGGTGCCTCAATGAAAAAATCAGCAATATTACAGAAATTATATTAATAATAATTCATCACACTGAGATAGAACAACCATTTAGGTTGCAATCTATAAAGCCACTTCGTTTGAGAAATGTAAGATAAAAATTGCGAAACAAGTTAGGTGAACTTTGAGGTATAATTCATCCAATATGGTATTTAAGTTTGGATAATGTGATGAATTTCATTATTTTTTTCATGAATTTAATTTTTATTAGTTATTTACAAATCGAACTGGCTGGATTTTCTAGTCACGTTTAGTGTATCAATAGAAACCAGTTCTTAGTAACTGTATAACTTTCATTAAATGTGTGCGATACGCATGGAGAGTCAACTATATCGCACACTGCGAAATAATTATAAGCTATAATTTTAAATATTACCTACCTTTGTTATGATATTGAGCGGATTGCAGATTTTTTTATCTCATTGCATGTTAAGTCAGCCAGTAAGCATTCGATGTGAATAAACCTGTAGAAATAATAAAAACCATTGCTGGTAAATGATAATTTTCTTAGTCACTATATCATGATGATGTTTTTTCTTTGTCTCATATAACTGATTAATCAGTTCGACATGGTCTACTGGTAATTCTTAGGATCTTAATAATGTCGAACCAATCTAGCAAGTTAGGCGATAAGAATATTTAAGTATGATTTCTTTGTATTCGCCGTATGATATTAAATGCATTCCTATAACTAAAAACAGATATTCGGAGTAAAAACCAAACTAAACAAAAACCAACTACAAACATTGTTGTTATCCTTATATACAATGCGGAGTGAGAAATAAAATATGAGATAGCAGTGCACATGGCGCATCCTGAGAAAAACACTACTTTCTTCACTATACTTCACTATTTTTTAATAAAATTTATGATGTGTAGAATAAAATATTACTTTCAGAACTAAATAATTTTTATAAATGAAATTTGGGAGTTGGCGATTTTTTTCTAGGTATATAGTACTGGCAACATCGGCGGTAGTTTTTATAGTATACTTCTATAATAATATTTATACCAAATTTTATAATACTGATGAATTTCTTATTGGTGCAGCAATGCTATTTTCACTTGGAAACATATTACCATCTATTTTGATAAGTGCAAACTGATGTCACTACTGGAACTTCTGACTGAAAGCCCATTGCTTTAACCATGATATCACTTGGGAACCTGTTCCTAATGATTTCATTGTCTAGTTGCATTGTCGTGTCCAAAAACAACAGAATTATTCAAAAATTTTAGATACTTTATTTTTTCTTTTAAATTTTTAATTTTTTCAAACTGCTGCGCAGCTGTTTTAACGACAAAATATCAAAGCGCGTAAGCGACGCGGCGTTGCAGTTTAACACTTAAACAATATAAATCTTGATACGGAACTCATAGAAACGTAAATAAAATTTGTACTTTTTTACTCTCAAAATATCTAATAATTTGATGTGCTTAATGTCTAATGATCATTTTTGACCGCCAAATCGTTTTTTTTTTTATTATCTCGAAAACGGCTGGACCCGCCTTTCCAAAAATTTAACTAATTTTTCATTTCGTTAATACAAAGTGTTTATTTGAATTATTCAAATCGGACGCTCCGTTCTCTCAAAATTGCCATTCTTGGCACTTTTTATCCCGTATCTTTGAAATGGCTAGACCTCCTTTGCCAAAAACTAATCAGCACGTCTCCCCATCAATACTAATCGAATGATTTTTGAATCATTCAAATCGAGTAATCTTTGCTCTCGAAATTGTGGACGAAAATCTGTATCTACTCATACATACACACACATCCATTTTTTCTAAGTATGCTAAAATGTTCAGAAACTTTTCAAACGTTAAAAAGATACATAAACATTTTCATTTTCGATTTTTTTTGCGATTACTATAACTTACCCTACGGAAAGTTATTAATCTTGGGCATAATTTTTACTATTAGTTGATGCTACATTTTTGATACTACCCATCGTGTTGGCGCCACGGGAAATCCTACATCAAATTGATACTTGTATATATCGGTATATTACTTTCTATCATCTATTGATGCTATAGAACAAACCCGTGAGTCGTTAATAAACACTCAAATCTTCTCTGAATTATAGTCGTGTTTTCGGTTGATATATATTGACATATTATTGGTTCGGTCTTACGCGTTTCGTGTCGTATACCTGGTTGTCTATTTGTATTTTAATATAACATACACATTCATATCTGTATATATATATATATATATCTGTATATATATATATAATATATATATATATATTATTTTATCGTCTTATGAACGGTAGCAGCATCACGCAGATAAGAAATGATATTTTGATAGCTCTTGAATACTTTACTCCCATATGTGCACAAATGTTTTCCAGCGGATACCGTTATTGACTTTAAAGGCATAAACCGATTTCTGCGCCGTTCGTCGATTCTGTTTTTTCATCTAATGAAAATATACGTGTTCGAGTGCTGCGTATTTGAATAACATTTTTGCTAATACTATTTTTATTTAACACTAAATTAATTGATATATACATGCAGGGTTGGTCCTGGGGTCCTCAGCGCCCGCATGCCATTTTTTGTCTAGCGCCCCCCCCCTCCTCTTATTATTTTAAGTGTTTTAACAGTTTATCATTAAAATTAGAAAACATTTACGTTATTTTTTAAAAATACTTTTCAATAATTCTGGATTTAGTACACAAAAATTCAGATATAATCTAAAAGCGCATAAAATACAGAAGATATAGAAATATAAAATAAAGAAGATCGAGGCGATTCGAGGGTGCTCATAATCAAATTGTTGTGTCTTCTATCCAAACTTTTCTAATTTTTAATACAAAAATTGTTTAAGACATCCAAAAATTTTAGTATATTTATTATTGCTTGCAAGAATATTTTTAAATTCTCATCTTCTCCTAATAATTGATATCGTAAGAGCCGAACAGTATGTAGTCATCTTTACTATCTCATAGTGCATCAGGTCGTTGTTTTAAAGTATTTTAAAAATATTGTCCAAAGATTATTTCTTAAATGATATTGAAAAAACTATATTATATATTTCATATCCGATTCTCGTTTTGGCGCCCCCTAAGGCGTGCGCCCGCATTTATCGCCTGCATCGCATTCAAAGTGGGACCGGCCCTTTATACTCGGTATCCTTGATATCAACGTCAAGCTGGTGACAATATTAATTGTAACTATCATGAAAAATATGAGAAAAGTTATTTATTCCAAGCAGTTTGAAAGTTATGAGCTTTTAAGTACAACCTAGAGCTTTTGGTCAAACAGCGATTAATTTTCAGTTATTGGGGTTAATTTTTATAAATGTTATTCATTTAAACTTTGGAATTGTAACCCTAAAAAATATTTCTAGGGCCCTAAATAATGACAAAATTGCTCAAGTTTTCTAAAAATAAGACTATTTGTTAAATTATGCATTTAAAGTTTGCAAAATTGATCGACTTTGAAAAACCGTCCTTTTTAAAAGTTGTACTAAAGTGCCACTAAAATTCTGCTTATTCAATCCGGCAAAACGGTAAAAAACTTGATATAGTCTAAGAGCCAGTGAACTATTTGACTAACCTGTTTTCACAAAGCCAGAAATTTTTTTAATGATATTTTATTATCGGCCCATTAAGAAAATACCATTCTGGCAGTCATTCCGCGGTTGCGTCGTCATCCCTTCAATTTGTGAAAATGTAAAAAAAAAATTTTTATAACTTGCTCGCACAAGGCTCAAATTTTGAGGGTGTCTTCTTTTAACTGTTCAGAAAGCATATGTAAAAAGCCAGCCCATTCTGACGGTTGCAAGGGTCTGCCAGACGAGTACATAATAGTCATTTCGCGCAAGGGTGTGGGCGCATTGCCATACATAAATGACTAATACCCTTGTATTTGAATAATTTATACGCCATTTTGAAGGTCATTTTGAAAACATCCGTTATACCAAACTTCAACTTTGTATCTCACCTTATGGCCGAGATATCATTGAAAATATGCCAAAGTGGCCCCTTTTTCAAACTCAATTTTTGGCGTAACCATAAAAGATATTGAAAAAAAAATTACGTGATTCTACTCATATTGGCTTAAACCATATAATGTATAGTAATATATGCTAAATAATCCTTTATTATTAGCTAAAAAGGATAAAATAATTTTTCAGTTAATGTTTTCGGATAGTGCGTTTTGTTTAATTACTTTATTATTAGCGTTATTTAAAAGCTTATTGTTTTCTCTTTTAGTACTGCAAATATGGTTTAAATCAAATTTGTGGAACACATTGAAAAATTGAAGAAACCAGAACCAGTACACCCGCGCGTAACGCATCGCACACCCGACCGAACGAATTCTATGCGGGCTACTATTAGCGTTACGCGCGGGTGTACTGGTTCTGGTTTCTTCAATTTTTCAATGTGTTCCACAAATTTGATTTAAACCATATTTGCAGTACTAAAAGAGAAAACAATAAGCTTTTAAATAACGCTAATAATAAAGTAATTAAACAAAACGCACTATCCGAAAACATTAATTGAAAAATTATTTTATCTTTTTTAGCTAATAATAAAGGATTATTTAGCATATATTACTATACATTATATGGTTTAAGCCAATATGAGTAGAATCACGTAATTTTTTTTTCAATATCTTTTATGGTTACGCCAAAAATTGAGTTTGAAAAAGGGGCCACTTTGGCATATTTTCAATGATATCTCGGCCATAAGGTGAGATACAAAGTTGAAGTTTGGTATAACGGATGTTTTCAAAATGACCTTCAAAATGGCGTATAAATTATTCAAATACAAGGGTATTAGTCATTTATGTATGGCAATGCGCCCACACCCTTGCGCGAAATGACTATTATGTACTCGTCTGGCAGACCCTTGCAACCGTCAGAATGGGCTGGCTTTTTACATATGCTTTCTGAACAGTTAAAAGAAGACACCCTCAAAATTTGAGCCTTGTGCGAGCAAGTTATAAAAATTTTTTTTTTTACATTTTCACAAATTGAAGGGATGACGACGCAACCGCGGAATGACTGCCAGAATGGTATTTTCTTAATGGGCCGATAATAAAATATCATTAAAAAAATTTCTGGCTTTGTGAAAACAGGTTAGTCAAATAGTTCACTGGCTCTTCTACTAATAGTACCACAATAAAAGATTCAAGTGGAAAAATTAAAATTTAAAAATGGCATGATTTTTAGTAGTGCATTTTCCTCACAATCAGTTCAAATGTTTTGTTATATACGCAAACTTTGATGTTTTTTAACATTTAACATGTTTAACTGAATGTGAGTGAAATGCGTTTGCCGAGTTATATTTAATTTTTTTATTTTTTTACTCGAAATTTTTCAGTAGAAATTTATCAAGCATTTCACATATAAACAGTTCTGATTTAGTGCGTAAACTTTTGATGAAACCTTAGCAATTTTTTTTTAAAGGAGGGTTTCTCAAAGTTTGCTGATCTTTTAGATTTATTTATATTTTAAATTCAGTAAAAAGTCTCTTGAAAACTTGGGGCAATTGTGGTATTATTTTTTAGTGTGGTTTACGGTTATGGTTCCAAAGTTTAAATAAACAAAATTAACAAAAATTATCCACAATAACCGAAAAATCATCATAATTTTACCAAAGCTCTAGATTGTACTCAAAAGCTCAATTTCCAAACAGCGTGAGATATTTTTTTTTCATTTTTTTTGTGAGATTTTACTATCACCCTGTTTTGACTTGACCATAAGTTCTGGGACACCCTGTATATAATATTATAGAATATTAAAATAATCTCATTTGTGTAAATATTTCTTCGTCAGATCAAATAAAAACATGTACCCTTTTGCGAAAATCTGTATCAATATTTAATGACAAGCTTATTTGTGAACTTGTTATTTCAATAAAAAATTGAAAACTAATGTAAACATATCTGAAGGCACAAAAGTTTGCCGCCTGTTACGAACTTCATCATTTATAAGGTCCTTTCTGAAAAGTTTCCCCAGCGCTGTGGCTAAGTTTGATTTATATTGAGAGCTTAAAGCTCTATGTACACACTCGGGGAGATGCGCCCGCAAAAGCACAACTTTCAAGTTCGCACTCTTAACAGCGCCTGTTTGCCGCCGTTTTGCCGCCGTTTTTGCGGATTAGAAGTAACGGACTTGAGTTGGAGCTTTACAGCGCGAAATGGTATCTGTGATTATACGCTGCTCTTTGCATTATTTTTATTCATATTTTTGCATTTAAATATTTATTTAGTTAAAAATTATATATGCTTTATAGCTTTTTTTAATTTATTGAAAATTGTAACTTGTAAGTAAAGCGTACATTCTTGTTTAACTAAAGTTAATTAGTTTCAATACAGTTTTGTAATTAAGCCTGGGAAGTTCTTAAATTCAAAGGTTATGTGAATGTGACTAGCTTTAGTAGATCGAGAAATTTATTTTTTACAGTTTACATATAATAAGTATCAGTTTATATCTTACCATTTATTTTATATAAGGTTATTCATTTGATATGCAATGAAATCTAACAAGAGTTGTAAGAGAAGCCGTTTGCTTTATGTGCTTTTGTGGACTTATCTAGATATTTGCAAGATTTTTTCCAGTGAATAATTATTGAATTTTCACAATAAAGTTTTTGCGTCGATATATCATGTAATTTTGGTATGATTTAATTCAGTCTTTTTTAATAACACATAGAAATAGGGATATGAAAATAAAACTTTGTTGAAGAAATTCTGTTCGAGTTTGGTCGAAATGTTTGAGTTTGGGAGTTTAAAATATGTATTGGAATCTTTTTCTATAAATTTGTTAAAAAAATTATAAAATCAGTAAAAATATCTCAGATTACTTTCGAGGTTTTTTTAATAAATGTGGTGACAAGTTTTATGATTTTGAAGTTTTTTGCTTTAATAAGGTATATAGGTTAGTTAAGATTGAAGAAAGTGGTATTTTATCAACCAAACTTATGATTTTAAATTACACCATCAAGTTTAGTTCCGATACAGAGATTAACAGTTTGAATATATATATATATATATATATATATATATATATATATATATATATATGCATTCGTATATATATCATGTATGTATGTATATATAATTGGATGTTGACATATCATTAGACACTCGCAAAACGTGTGTGTTAAGATACTACTGTTTGGAATTTAGTTCTTTATGTTTTATAAAAACAGACGGCTTTAGGCCTGGAAAATTGATAAAAATGTATAATGCAAAAGGAAAACAGAGGTGCCCAATGAAGCAAATATTTCGAAGTCAATTCATTGTTTTATGCTGGACGTATTTATATATGGGGAATTGGTAACCAGAGTGTGGACCATCCCAAATATACCTGAATGCCATCGAAACCAAACCTCTAAAAGTTTGCTATTTTTTTAAATGTTTTTATATGATCTCCGAGAATGTAATGGGAAGTCGCTTACACCCAAAAATGAATCAATCAAAAAATAATATAAAATTATCAAAACTTTAATAAATATAAACATTAAAATAATATAAACTAATACGTAGGTATGGCCGTATATTATTAAATAGAAAACAATGAAACTTTTAAAAAAATACGTAGGTGGCATTATTAATATCACAAACTCCATTTAAGTAACAAGTATTAACTCAACATTCAAATATATAATACATCTATCAATCTTTAACATCGTATCAATTTATCTGAATATACAACATTTTGAACTAAACATCTTTTTTTAATAGTTTTCACTAACTAATTACATCTGGTCCTTCGGCATTAACAACGAAAATTGTACTATTTTGACGGAGTGGCAGCATCTTGTTGAATCATAAAATCTTTCTATAATTCATGTTAAGAACTAATCGGTTCATAACACATATTTATTCATGATTAATTTAAAACTTTCTTATTTTCTTATAAACAATATAATAAACTTACAAGGTGAACCCGCGCGTAGCTCGTCTCGGATTTTGATGAAACTTGGCATAATGGCATAATTTATGTCCAAACTGACCATGGTAAAATATTAGAGACTTATGAAAAGCGGTTTAATTATAAAAATTAAAGATTGCATTTTAGCATCGCACTCTACACATAGCATGGAGAATTCTTTCTTATCAGCGGAAGATTGTTCTATGGTCGAAAGTTCGAATCCCGCTCAAGCCTTTTAAATTAATTTTATATTTTTCACTAAATTCTATAATAAAGTACCCTTTAACGTGTATACAAAATTGATGTGATACCAGAAAAATTGATGTAAAATATAATAATTTCATATTAATAACAACAATAAGAAGAGTGAAAATATATAATTTATTTGCATTTAAAAGCTAACTCAAGTTTTACAATTGTTAGTATAATTAGTTCTGTTTAAAAATCTAATTGGATCAATTTTGATTAAATTTTAAATTGGTGATTTTCACGAAATAAATGATTCGATGCCATTGGCCCAGGAAAACAATTGCATGTGATATTAGCCTAGCCGTAGGTGCGTCACATCGCCACCTAGACGGGGACCTTTAACGCGTGTGCGTGGGGGCGACGCGTTTATCGCACCCCGTAGCAATAAGACTCCGCTTCGTGTTACAGAGTCGGTTTCGCGGTGAACACTCCAAATAGGAGTAGAACTAGAATGCCATTCAACCTACACTTTGCTTCTATCCGGACTTATATTTTTTGTTTAGTCTGAATAACATTAGTAAATCTTGGTAAAGAAAGAACATTGAGACGAATTTTATATAATAAACATAGTGTTATTTATTTGTTATATATGTAAATTAACAAAGTGTGGCTGGATTAGCTTAGAGAGTAGGAGGTTCTGAGTTCGAATCCCCCGACAAGAATTTAAAAAATATTAAGTAGTTAATTTGGAATTATTATAGCATTATGGCTTATTGTTATAAAGTTTATGTATAAATCAGAATGTATAAATATTAAAGAATTATAACTAAATGAATTGAAGTAGTAGAAGAAGTGAGAAGTGTTTAGAAGATGAAAGGAGTAGAAACTAAAGAAAAAAATAGAACAATGAAGATAAGTTGAAAAGCATAAAGAAGAATAGGAATTATATTAAGAAGATAGTATGAAGTTGAAGATTGCATAGTACATGATTGTATAGAAGTAAATTGTAGGTGGCTAAAAGCTCGAGTAAGCCATTAAAAATTAAAAAATATATAAAAAAATATTAACAAAGTCTAATAATCGGATATAACATAAATGAAAAAAACATAAATTTCTTTAAAAATTCATTTAAAAATCCATACGTTCGGGCTATAGTCTTAGTTTTTATTCAATGGAAATATTTGTTATATAATTTGAATTTTTTTTAACATTATTTAAAAGTAGAGGGAAAAAGATGTGTAATCAGTCCTTGCCTCAAATCAAGCGACGTCGCTATCAGGAGATATACGAGAATGTATAAAAATTTATAACAAAAGTATTTTATTGCGTTGTTAGTTTTTTTGGTTGTGAGCACTGTTGTTTAGTTTTCGAGACCTTACAAGGAGAACCCCGCGCTTAACTCGTCTCGGATTTTGATCAAACTTGGTAAAATATTATTAGTTATTCCATCTCTGCTTCTGAATATTTCTGACGAAATACCAGATCAAGGTTATATACAGTGTTCTCTGTGAAAAATGAATCAATGTAATTATTATTTTGCATAGGTTGAATAATGTACCTATTATTTCTTAAAATCCCTTTGAGATTAAAAATAAGACATTAGATTTCTTTATCCTTTGACCATCCCATTTTACCTGGTCTATGGGGTAAAAAGGATCAGGTGACAAATTTTGGAAAAGCAGCAAAAAACATTTCTGCAATGGTGAATTATCTAGCAGTTTTACTGAACATAGTCAGATAGTTGTTTGTTTGATATGTTATTTGTTGTTATGTAATTGGTTTGGTTTTCTTAATATAATTGCTCAAAGACAAATTGGATCTTTGTGCCCTGCTCTGCGCTATATTATCTATATATTTAAAATATTTAACAGCTCATTCGTTGAAATAAAAAAGTTAAAAGTAAAACATTCTTTTTAATTATACATTTCGACACATAATGTGTGTCATCATTCAGCAAATCTAAAATACAATAGAAATATTCGGAAATTAGTACTAAAAAATTATAAAATTATTTTTAAAACTTCAATAAGAAAATACATCATACAATTAAAAATATTTATTAATATTTAGTATTTTAAAATTGTTAGTAATTATAATGCTGTTCAGCATAAATTGTATTAGCATAGCAGCATATATTAGTCAGTGTTATATTGAAAACAGCACAACCTTGCTTTTTAAAATACAATAAATTTCGATTGCAAAAATTCTTAACATAATTGTGTCTATTAATATATTTTTCAATGAATACTTTAGTTTGATACAATGTATTACTGTATTCAGTGCATTTGTGTTATTACCACAGGAATGCGATTTACATTATTATAATTTATTTAATTAACATTTTACATAATTTATTTTATTTTGCATCGAGTAATTAGCATAATATTTTTGTTCATATTGGGAAATTCCTATGGAATATGAAAATAATAACTTATTTATGCTTTCCGTGCGCACATTTAATTCGGCAAGCTGGAAACGCTTGTTGTTGATCATAAAACGAAATGTTTTTTTTTTATAATAAGATTGTTTTTATTCTGACACCCGCCTAAATTACACACGTGAACCAATGTTGTTATATCTACATATAAACTCATATAACATAAACATATTTCGGCAACATACACGTATGGTCATACACCTATAGTCGCAAACACATTGTCGGGTGGAAATCTGTAGGGGAGACTGGGTACGGTTGCTTATAAAAGTAGAGTAAGTGGGAATTTGAACATTCATCTACGTGGAAATACTGAAATACTGTTCTTAAATACGATGGATTTTTCATAAAATTGACTCATAGTAAAAAAAGTCTACTCACGAGGGACGGTGTTAAGGTAAATTGCTGGAACTTCCCGTACCAAAAATTGAAATTAAAAAAAAAGATTCAATTTTCTTTTAGAACTCTTAAAAATTAATTTTTGAGATTTTCAAAAATTTTGAAAAATTGACCTTTTGAAAAATTTGATTTTTTTATACTTTGAAATATTTTGGAAATTTTGAACTTTTTTCAAATCAATGGCGTTACATTAGCTACATAAAAACAAAACATCGAAGCGCGTGGGCGCCGCGTCGCCGTATAACGGATTAACATCGGTACAGAATCTATATAACAAAATTTGTTCTTATTATTAAAATGTCTATAAAATATGTGATAATTTGATGTGCATAAGTCTAATGATCATTTTGTCGCCAAATGTCTTTTTTTTTTCACTTTTTTATTGGATCTCCGAAACAGCTAGACCTGCCAAATTTCTAAAAAATTTCACCAGATCTTTATTTCGTCAATACAAATAAAATATTTTTAGAATCATTCAAATCGGACGCTCGGTTCTCTCAAAAATTGAATTATCATTTTTGGCACTTTTTGCCCCGTATGTTTGGAACGGCTAGACCTGCCTTTGCCAAAAACTAATCAGTACGTTTCCTTATCAATACGAATCGAATGTTTTTTGAATTATTCAAATCGGTTGATCGGTGTTCCCGAAATTGCCGACGAAAATTTATATCCGCACACACACACACACATACACCCATTTTTGTTCAGGTATGCCAAAATATTCAGAAACCTTTGAAACGTAAAGTTATATAAAAATTTTCATTTTTGTCTTTTTTGCGATTACTATAACTTACCCTACGGGAAATTAATAAAATATAACAATATATAACAAAAAATATTTTTTAAACAGAGTTGATAAGAACTATTTGTGAAATCTTTTTTTTTTGCTTGTATTCCTTCTCCTTTCTGTTCTGCATTTTGTCTTTTAAGTTAGTTAAGTTAGATATTTGTTCAATCTTTACACGAGAAGGACAAGAAATACATGTCACAACCGTACCCACAAAATTTGTCACAACCGTACCCAACCCACTTTTGAAAACAAATCATTATGACTCGGCTAAATTATCTAACAATAAACAAAAACTAATTGCTGGCAAATAACTACTAATGATCAGCTTATAGGAAAATAATAAACAAAGTGAACTATCTGTATACAATTAACAGGTATTATTAAAAGGCAAAGGTATTACTAAAAGGCGGTCTACAGATAATGTTATGTAGGGCGCTGACTCATGCAATAATGGAAACTTGTTTGAAAAAACATACTTTATCTTTTTACCTTTGGACCGTATCTCAAATCAGTATAGTTTAGCTGTTATTGAAGTAAAACTTCTTTAGGCGCGACTAAGGTGTAAATCCGTACAAATGCAACGGAAGTCCGTTACGGCAGAACAGTACGTCATTCGCTCTCGATGAAATCATTTCTATACGGGTCGATTGTGATTAGTCGTCGCGTATGTGAATAGAGATCTGTCGTTGTATGCGTACCGGCATCAACGTTGTATGCGTACCGATATCAACAAGGAAATCGGCATAGATAAATAAACATTTTAAAGTTACATCGTAGTACAAATCTTGATTTAATGAAAAATGCCTGGATCAGAAGAATATATTACCCTATTCCTTGAAAATAACAAAACAAATTAAACTTATGCGGTGAACTAAACGTAAATTTATTGATTAGACATTATTTCTATATTATTCGTAGTTTCTATAAATCTTTGAAGTTATTGGAAATATTTTTTGGACAATACAGATATTAGAGCTGTTCAAAGAATGAGACTATATCGCCAGCGAAATAGTAAAAAAAACAAGCAGTCAATGAATGTTAATTTTAATTACATAAAGTTTTTCAAAAACAATTACATGATGAGTGAAGTTGCGAAAACAATATTTGTTTGGGCGTTGTTTAACATAATCTACTGTGTGAACGAATATTATAGCATTTATTAATCAGTATTATTTTACTAATGAAGGTTAATTTCTAAATGCTAATTACAATGACAAACCGATCATGTCATATTTGAAGTATGACTTTAATTACATTATTGTTTTTAAATATTATATATATTTTTAATATTATTATAAATATGTAATTTATAATTTATTATTACATAAATGTGTATAATGGTCGGCACTAATAAATATGTGCATCACGAGTGTTACCATATTACTAATAAAATTATTCAAAATTGTTATATTATGTATTTATTTTTACTTAACTTAAATTTGGTACTTTGTACAGTAGTAAATAAGTTTTACTTCAATCGCGTGCGCACACTTTTTTGCGACTGTCACTACCGTACTCTAAGCAACCATACCCGGTCTCCCCTACACATTCACCGTCGGATTGCGCGGGTGTTCCATGGAACCAACACATCTAGAAAAGGAATCGGGCACACATGCGCATTGGTCTTTCAACAAAACACGAACACTTGGATGAAACAACGTAAACTGGGAGTTAGACACACAGAGAACAGTCGCGTGAGGCTTACCATACCGTTCGGTGGCCCCCGGTACACGTCCATGAAAGAAAACACTAAACATTTCGATCGAAACTAAAGCCAACATAATGGAACAATACTACACATGCATTCTGAAATAAATTCAAATTTTCTGGTTTAAAAAGTTGTACTAAGTGTTTCTTCATTAAAATTTCTTATAATAAAAGACCTTAAAAATTTACTATGTTTACTAGTTGTTTGTGTAAAGACTGGTGGTAACTGTGTCGTGCTTGTTGTAATAATTAATTAAATGTAACTTATAATTAAGCCAAAAATAAGATAATTACTAAATGTAGATAGGAAATAACAAACAAACAGATTTTCTTGTAAAAGTATTAAATCACTATGTGGTATTAATTATAATAAATGAATTTGTGATATAATCCGAATAAAATAAATTTTTAATAATTGTTGAATGGCTTTAAATTAAAATACATAGATTTTATAATTAGTATTAATTAATGTGAAGTCTGGCTAATTAATTAATGAATAAATTATTTATGTGAATTAATTGCTAACGATTAAATTATTCAAATTACTAATAACTTAATGCCAAAGTAATAAAAATAGTTCATCGAACTTGCCAAATTTGGATTTGTCAAAGGTGACAAGACTTCGTATCTTAACAGCCAAAGTAATAACTAATGCCAAATATTAAATAAGCATATTGAACACATCGTACTGAAAGTTATTATTAAGCTATTGCTTTATAATAGAACCTGTCAAATTATTGAATAATATTCTTCAGCGACTGATTGCCTAGTATAATATAGTTGGCTATGACAACTTGAATACTACTACACTAGTGATATTTTGATGAGCTTATCGAGAAGAAAGCAAAATATTTTACTGATATATCAACCAAATTCCTCAACATTAGATTTTTATAACACTATATCATATGATCCATTCACCAATAGCAATTTTGCATACTGATTACTGAAATTCAAGAGTACTAATAAATCCATTTGTTACCACAAAATCCGGAAGCAGGCGACTAATAGTTCAAATCGAAGTTAAATTCAATCAAATGGAAGAAAATGAAGTCATCACTGACCATTACTGTCTTTTAAGAAAGGCATCAATTTATTTCTCACTGTGATATGTTCAAACACGCGATTCGACATCACTATCGTCGGCACACGGACGATGTTGACGATTCTGGTCCATCGACTCCACCATCTAAAGGTGTTGCACCAGTTAGAAGATGGAATTCATTCCATCATGGGCGAAGTGCCGCCGAAAGGAGAGATTCCTTAATCAATCTGACCGCAGATTTGGCGGTTCCGAGAGTTCTAGAGTTGAGGTCAGGCAGATTGCATCCTCCGAGACCACCGCCAAGGAGACGCTTTTCAGCATGGTAAGGGAATAATTGTCGATTGTTATTTAGTCCAAAGGCACTGATAATTGTTATTCAATTTGTATTATCCAATTGCAGTATTACTCAATTTTGAACTTGCACTGAATTATTAATACATATAATGATATTTAATTGAAAGGTGTAATTACTTGTATATGAAACTATCTAACTCTGATGCTCTATATAATATTGATAGAAGACAAATTAATTGAAACATGCAATAAAATATTATTAAATTTTTTTATAACAAACTTTCAATCCATTTGTTTATCATTTGAACCCACCATGGTGTAATGGTTAAAGACATAGGCTAACACCAACCAGTCTTGGGGTTGATCCTCACTTAGGCCAGCTCAAAATCAGGCTTCATGGCATCAAATTTTTTCTTATAAAGTTATAGATCTCCAAATGAAAATTGCGTTTCGTGGGCATTTTTGCATACAAAAAGTAAAAAATACTGTTAAGTTTAGTCATGGGCTCGCCTGTAGGTAAGCGGTTAAGAGCGACCGGACCAAAATCAGAGGTCCCGGGTTCGATACCCACTTCGAGCAGCCTGTTGTCAGACAGCAGTGACAACGATTTTCACTTGGAAATATAGATAGCAATATATTTCCAAGTGAAAATAGCCCTTGCCCGACATTGCTGCACCAATAAAAAGTCAGCCCTATTACATTAAATCTAATAACAAAAAATCATCAAATATGGATGGATTAACCATTGGGTTACCATCTAAAAAATACGAAGAAAGGAGAAGTTTCAGCCCAACAGCTCATAAGACGTAAGGTTCTGATTGCTGTTCAAAAATAATAATAATAAAAAAAAAGTTTTGTCATAATATTTCACACAAACTAGGATGGGACAACTATTAGGTTGTCTTCCAAAACAGCCATACACTAAGACATCATAATAGTTACCAAGAATAATAACAGTCCATATTACGACCTGTCTGTAATATGGACAGATCGTAATTATTTTTTTATTATTTATTGTTATTTATTGTTGGATTAAAATGTAGTTATATAAGATAGCAATAATATGATGCTCACCGAGAAAGCGAAATTGTTCATATGGAAAGTAGATGGTCAGACTTATGAATTAACTGGTTATAATTGGATTATCAGCTTTCTGGGATTAGTTTGGGCATATCTAATTTAATTTGTTGTGATTAGTCTTTTGTTTATATTTATTATATTTACAAATTATACGCCATGTGGAAACGGTTAAATAATGAGTTTTATACAATTTAGTCAGTTGATGGTTTAGTTAGTTGATGGTCAGACTTATGAACTAAATGTTTATAATTGGATTATCAGCTTTCTGGGATTAGATTGATCATATCTAATTTATTTTGTTGTGATTAGTCTTTCGTTTATATTAATAATGTTTACAAAAGTTCTAGAATTTAAAGTCAAGCCAAAACGAGGTGATAGTATTGACCTGAACTGTTCTGAAAAAATTAGAGAAAAAATATCTCACGTTGTTTGGAAATTATCAGCTGCAACCTAGAGCTTTGGTGAAATTATGACAATTTTTCGGTTACTATGGTTAATTGGAAAACTACTACGTTGAAGTGATATTTTTATGAGCAAAACATTTAACTGATGATGATATCAACCAAATTCTTGAAAATTAATTATCATATGATCCATTCACCTCACCAGTCACTAATTATTAAGGGTAAAGCCTGCTTTATTTTGTATCAAAGAACATGATTTTTTTTTCAAGTTGCGAAAAATTGGTGAATTTCTCGTTTTTTCTGGATTTTTTAGGTTCAACTAGAATATTGAAAATTTATATTAGTTTAGATTTTTTTTTGTTTCGGATGGAAATTGTGACCTGCATCTTTCTCGCCAAATGTCTCCTGCACCCTCGTGGCGTATCGGCAAAATGCTTGCACCCGGCATATTATGATATATATTTTAATGAAAAAAATGAAAAGAATGTTATAACAATAAAACCTGCAAGTTTCGTTTTGATTAAATATTTAATTCTTTCCCTAAAAATTCTTCAAAAAAAGCGATTTTGAAGCCTCTCTAAAGCAGACTCTCCCTTAATAAAGCATATTGATTCCATTTTATTGTTGAAATTCGAGAGCATTGAT
>NW_020538040.1:147018468-147067954 GCF_003426905.1 Ctenocephalides felis
ATTCGACCTACACTTTGCTTCTATCCGGACTTATATTTTTTTTTAGTCTGAATAACATTAGTAATCTTGGTAAAGAAAGAACATTGAGACGAATTTTATATAATAAACATAGTGTTATTTATTTGTTATATATGTAATTAACAAAGTGTGGCTGGATCTTAGAGAGTAGGAGGTTCTGAGTTCGAATCCCCCGACAAAATTTAAAAAATATTAAGTAGTTAATTTGGAATTATTATAGCATTATGGCTTATTGTTATAAAGTTTATGTATAAATCAGAATGTATAAATATTAAAGAATTATAACTAAATGAATTGAAGTAGTAGAAGAAGTGAGAAGTGTTTTAAGTGAAAGGAGTAGAACTAAAGAAAAAATAGAACAATGAAGATAAGTTGAAAAGCATAAAGAAGAATAGGAATATATTAAGAAGATAGTATGAAGTTGAAGATTGCATAGTACATGATTGTATAGAAGTAAATTGTAGGTGGCTAAAAGCTCGAGTAAGCCATTAAAAATTAAAAAATATATAAAAAATATTCCAAAGTCTAATAATCGGATATAACATAAATGAAAAAAACATAAATTTCTTTAAAATTCATTTAAAAATCCATACGTTCGGGCTATAGTCTTAGTTTTTATTCAATGGAAATATTTTGTTATATAATTTGAATTTTTTTTAACATTATTTAAAAGTAGAGGGAAAAAGATGTGTAATCAGTCCTTGCCTCAAATCAAGCGACGTCGCTATCAGGAGATATACGAGAATGTATAAAAATTTATAACAAAAGTATTTTATTGGTTGTTAGTTTTTTTGGTTGTGAGCACTGTTGTTTAGTTTTCGAGACCTTACAAGGAGAACCCCGCGCTTAACTCGTCTCGGATTTTGATCAAACTTGGTAAAATATTATTAGTTATTCCATCTCTGCTTCTGAATATTTCTGACGAAATACCAGATCAAGGTTATATACAGTGTTCTCTGTGAAAAATGAATCAATGAAATTATTATTTTGCATAGGTTGAATAATGTACCTATTATTTCTTAAAATCCCTTTGAGATTAAAAATAAGACATTAGATTTCTTTATCCTTTGACCATCCCATTTTACCTTGTCTATGGGGTAAAAAGGATCAGGTGACAAATTTTGGAAAAGCAGCAAAAAACATTTCTGCAATGGTGAATTATCTAGCAGTTTTACTGAACATAGTCAGATAGTTGTTTGTTTGATATGTTATTTGTTGTTATGTAATTGGTTTGGTTTTCTTAATATAATTGCTCAAAGACAAATTGGATCTTTGTGCCCTGCTCTGCGCTATATTATCTATATATTCAAAATATTTAACAGCTCATTCGTTGAAATAAAAAAGTTAAAAGTAAAACATTCTTTTTATTATACATTTCGACACATAATGTGTGTCATCATTCAGCAAATCTAAAATACAATAGAAATATTCGGAAATTAGTACTAAAAATTTATAAAATTATTTTTAAAACTTCAATAAGAAAATACATCATACAATTAAAAATATTTATTAATATTTAGTATTTTAAATTGTTAGTAATTATAATGCTGTTCAGCATAAATTGTATTAGCATAGCAGCATATATTAGTCAGTGTTATATTGAAAACAGCACAACCTTGCTTTTTAAAATACAATAATTTCGATTGCAAAAATTCTTAACATAATTGTGTCTATTAATATATTTTTCAATGAATACTTTAGTTTGATACAATGTATTACTGTATTCAGTGCATTTGTGTTATTACCACAGGAATGCGATTTACATTATTATAATTTATTTAATTAACATTTTACATAATTTATTTTATTTTGCATCGAGTAATTAGCATAATATTTTTGTTCATATTGGGAAATTCCTATGGAATATGAAAATAATAACTTATTTATGCTTTCCGTGCGCACATTTAATTCGGCAAGCTGGAAACGCTTGTTGTTGATCATAAAACGAAATGTTTTTTTTTTATAATAAGATTGTTTTTATTCTGACACCCGCCTAAATTACACACGTGAACCAATGTTGTTATATCTACATATAAACTCATATAACATAAACATATTTCGGCAACATACACGTATGGTCATACACCTATAGTCGCAAACACATTGTCGGGTGGAAATCTGTAGGGGAGACTGGGTACGGTTGCTTATAAAAGTAGAGTAAGTGGGAATTTGAACATTCATCTACGTGGAAATACTGAAATACTGTTCTTAAATACGATGGATTTTTCATAAAATTGACTCATAGTAAAAAAAGTCTACTCACGAGGGACGGTGTTAAGGTAAATTGCTGGAACTTCCCGTACCAAAAATTGAAATTAAAAAAAAAGATTCAATTTTCTTTTAGAACTCTTAAAAATTAATTTTTGAGATTTTCAAAAATTTTGGAAAAATTGACCTTTTGAAAAATTTGATTTTTTTATACTTTGAAATATTTTGGAAATTTTGAACTTTTTTCAAATCAATGGCGTTACATTAGCTACATAAAAACAAAACATCGAAGCGCGTGGGCGCCGCGTCGCCGTATAACGGATTAACATCGGTACAGAATCTATATAACAAAATTTGTTCTTATTATTAAAATGTCTATAAAATATGTGATAATTTGATGTGCATAAGTCTAATGATCATTTTGTCGCCAAATGTCTTTTTTTTTCACTTTTTTATTGGATCTCCGAAACAGCTAGACCTGCCAAATTTCTAAAAAATTTCACCAGATCTTTATTTCGTCAATACAAATAAAATATTTTTAGAATCATTCAAATCGGACGCTCGGTTCTCTCAAAATTGAATTATCATTTTTGGCACTTTTTGCCCCGTATGTTTGGAACGGCTAGACCTGCCTTTGCCAAAAACTAATCAGTACGTTTCCTTATCAATACGAATCGAATGTTTTTTGAATTATTCAAATCGGTTGATCGGTGTTCCCGAAATTGCCGACGAAAATTTATATCCGCACACACACACACACATACACCCATTTTTGTTCAGGTATGCCAAATATTCAGAAACCTTTGAAACGTAAAGTTATATAAAAATTTTCATTTTTGTCTTTTTTGCGATTACTATAACTTACCCTACGGGAAATTAATAAAATATAACAATATATAACAAAAAATATTTTTTAAACAGAGTTGATAAGAACTATTTGTGAAATCTTTTTTTTTTGCTTGTATTCCTTCTCCTTTCTGTTCTGCATTTTGTCTTTTAAGTTAGTTAAGTTAGATATTTGTTCAATCTTTACACGAGAAGGACAAGAAATACATGTCACAACCGTACCCACAAAATTTGTCACAACCGTACCCAACCCACTTTTGAAAACAAATCATTATGACTCGGCTAAATTATCTAACAATAAACAAAAACTAATTGCTGGCAAATAACTACTAATGATCAGCTTATAGGAAAATAATAAACAAAGTGAACTATCTGTATACAATTAACAGGTATTATTAAAGGCAAAGGTATTACTAAAAGGCGGTCTACAGATAATGTTATGTAGGGCGCTGACTCATGCAATAATGGAAACTTGTTTGAAAAAACATACTTTATCTTTTACCTTTGGACCGTATCTCAAATCAGTATAGTTTAGCTGTTATTGAAGTAAAACTTCTTTAGGCGCGACTAAGGTGTAAATCCGTACAAATGCAACGGAAGTCCGTTACGGCAGAACAGTACGTCATTCGCTCTCGATGAAATCATTTCTATACGGGTCGATTGTGATTAGTCGTCGCGTATGTGAATAGAGATCTGTCGTTGTATGCGTACCGGCATCAACGTTGTATGCGTACCGATATCAACAAGGAAATCGGCATAGATAAATAAACATTTTAAAGTTACATCGTAGTACAAATCTTGATTTAATGAAAAATGCCTGGATCAGAAGAATATATTACCCTATTCCTTGAAAATAACAAAACAAATTAAACACTTATGCGGTGAACTAAACGTAAATTTATTGATTAGACATTATTTCTATATTATTCGTAGTTTCTATAAATCTTTGAAGTTATTGGAAAATATTTTTTGGACAATACAGATATTAGAGCTGTTCAAAGAATGAGACTATATCGCCAGCGAAATAGTAAAAAAAACAAGCAGTCAATGAATGTTAATTTTAATTACATAAAGTTTTTCAAAAACAATTACATGATGAGTGAAGTTGCGAAAACAATATTTGTTTGGGCGTTGTTTAACATAATCTACTGTGTGAACGAATATTATAGCATTTATTAATCAGTATTATTTTACTAATGAAGGTTAATTTCTAAATGCTAATTACAATGACAAACCGATCATGTCATATTTGAAGTATGACTTTAATTACATTATTGTTTTTAAATATTATATATATTTTTAATATTATTATAAATATGTAATTTATAATTTATTATTACATAAATGTGTATAATGGTCGGCACTAATAAATATGTGCATCACGAGTGTTACCATATTACTAATAAAATTATTCAAAATTGTTATATTATGTATTTATTTTTACTTAACTTAAATTTGGTACTTTGTACAGTAGTAAATAAGTTTTACTTCAATCGCGTGCGCACACTTTTTTGCGACTGTCACTACCGTACTCTAAGCAACCATACCCGGTCTCCCCTACACATTCACCGTCGGATTGCGCGGGTGTTCCATGGAACCAACACATCTAGAAAAGGAATCGGGCACACATGCGCATTGGTCTTTCAACAAAACACGAACACTTGGATGAAACAACGTAAACTGGGAGTTAGACACACAGAGAACAGTCGCGTGAGGCTTACCATACCGTTCGGTGGCCCCCGGTACACGTCCATGAAAGAAAACACTAAACATTTCGATCGAAACTAAAGCCAACATAATGGAACAATACTACACATGCATTCTGAAATAAATTCAAATTTTCTGGTTTAAAAAGTTGTACTAAGTGTTTTTCTTCATTAAAATTTCTTATAATAAAAGACCTTAAAAATTTACTATGTTTACTAGTTGTTTGTGTAAAGACTGGTGGTAACTGTGTCGTGCTTGTTGTAATAATTAATTAAATGTAACTTATAATTAAGCCAAAAATAAGATAATTACTAAATGTAGATAGGAAATAACAAACAAACAGATTTTCTTGTAAAAGTATTAAATCACTATGTGGTATTAATTATAATAAATGAATTTGTGATATAATCCGAATAAAATAAATTTTTAATAATTGTTGAATGGCTTTAAATTAAAATACATAGATTTTATAATTAGTATTAATTAATGTGAAGTCTGGCTAATTAATTAATGAATAAATTATTTATGTGAATTAATTGCTAACGATTAAATTATTCAAATTACTAATAACTTAATGCCAAAGTAATAAAAATAGTTCATCGAACTTGCCAAATTTGGATTTGTCAAAGGTGACAAGACTTCGTATCTTAACAGCCAAAGTAATAACTAATGCCAAATATTAAATAAGCATATTGAACACATCGTACTGAAAGTTATTATTAAGCTATTGCTTTATAATAGAACCTGTCAAATTATTGAATAATATTCTTCAGCGACTGATTGCCTAGTATAATATAGTTGGCTATGACAACTTGAATACTACTACACTAGTGATATTTTGATGAGCTTATCGAGAAGAAAGCAAAATATTTTACTGATATATCAACCAAATTCCTCAACATTAGATTTTTATAACACTATATCATATGATCCATTCACCAATAGCAATTTTGCATACTGATTACTGAAATTCAAGAGTACTAATAAATCCATTTGTTACCACAAAATCCGGAAGCAGGCGACTAATAGTTCAAATCGAAGTTAAATTCAATCAAATGGAAGAAAATGAAGTCATCACTGACCATTACTGTCTTTTAAGAAAGGCATCAATTTATTTCTCACTGTGATATGTTCAAACACGCGATTCGACATCACTATCGTCGGCACACGGACGATGTTGACGATTCTGGTCCATCGACTCCACCATCTAAAGGTGTTGCACCAGTTAGAAGATGGAATTCATTCCATCATGGGCGAAGTGCCGCCGAAAGGAGAGATTCCTTAATCAATCTGACCGCAGATTTGGCGGTTCCGAGAGTTCTAGAGTTGAGGTCAGGCAGATTGCATCCTCCGAGACCACCGCCAAGGAGACGCTTTTCAGCATGGTAAGGGAATAATTGTCGATTGTTATTTAGTCCAAAGGCACTGATAATTGTTATTCAATTTGTATTATCCAATTGCAGTATTACTCAATTTTGAACTTGCACTGAATTATTAATACATATAATGATATTTAATTGAAAGGTGTAATTACTTGTATATGAAACTATCTAACTCTGATGCTCTATATAATATTGATAGAAGACAAATTAATTGAAACATGCAATAAAATATTATTAAATTTTTTTATAACAAACTTTCAATCCATTTGTTTATCATTTGAACCCACCATGGTGTAATGGTTAAAGACATAGGCTAACACCAACCAGTCTTGGGGTTGATCCTCACTTAGGCCAGCTCAAAATCAGGCTTCATGGCATCAAATTTTTTCTTATAAAGTTATAGATCTCCAAATGAAAATTGCGTTTCGTGGGCATTTTTGCATACAAAAAGTAAAAAATACTGTTAAGTTTAGTCATGGGCTCGCCCGTAGGTAAGCGGTTAAGAGCGACCGGACCAAAATCAGAGGTCCCGGGTTCGATACCCACTTCGAGCAGCCTGTTGTCAGACAGCAGTGACAACGATTTTCACTTGGAAATATAGATAGCAATATATTTCCAAGTGAAAATAGCCCTTGCCCGACATTGCTGCACCAATAAAAAGTCAGCCCTATTACATTAAATCTAATAACAAAAAATCATCAAATATGGATGGATTAACCATTGGGTTACCATCTAAAAAATACGAAGAAAGGAGAAGTTTCAGCCCAACAGCTCATAAGACGTAAGGTTCTGATTGCTGTTCAAAAATAATAATAATAAAAAAAAAGTTTTGTCATAATATTTCACACAAACTAGGATGGGACAACTATTAGGTTGTCTTCCAAAACAGCCATACACTAAGACATCATAATAGTTACCAAGAATAATAACAGTCCATATTACGACCTGTCTGTAATATGGACAGATCGTAATTATTTTTTTATTATTTATTGTTATTTATTGTTGGATTAAAATGTAGTTATATAAGATAGCAATAATATGATGCTCACCGAGAAAGCGAAATTGTTCATATGGAAAGTAGATGGTCAGACTTATGAATTAACTGGTTATAATTGGATTATCAGCTTTCTGGGATTAGTTTGGGCATATCTAATTTAATTTGTTGTGATTAGTCTTTTGTTTATATTTATTATATTTACAAAATTATACGCCATGTGGAAACGGTTAAATAATGAGTTTTATACAATTTAGTCAGTTGATGGTTTAGTTAGTTGATGGTCAGACTTATGAACTAAATGTTTATAATTGGATTATCAGCTTTCTGGGATTAGATTGATCATATCTAATTTATTTTGTTGTGATTAGTCTTTCGTTTATATTAATAATGTTTACAAAAGTTCTAGAATTTAAAGTCAAGCCAAAACGAGGTGATAGTATTGACCTGAACTGTTCTGAAAAAAATTAGAGAAAAAATATCTCACGTTGTTTGGAAATTATCAGCTGCAACCTAGAGCTTTGGTGAAATTATGACAATTTTTCGGTTACTATGGTTAATTGGAAAACTACTACGTTGAAGTGATATTTTTATGAGCAAAACATTTAACTGATGATGATATCAACCAAATTCTTGAAAATTAATTATCATATGATCCATTCACCTCACCAGTCACTAATTTATTAAGGGTAAAGCCTGCTTTATTTTGTATCAAAGAACATGATTTTTTTTTCAAGTTGCGAAAAATTGGTGAATTTCTCGTTTTTTCTGGATTTTTTAGGTTCAACTAGAATATTGAAAATTTATATTAGTTTAGATTTTTTTTTGTTTCGGATGGAAATTGTGACCTGCATCTTTCTCGCCAAATGTCTCCTGCACCCTCGTGGCGTATCGGCAAAATGCTTGCACCCGGCATATTATGATATATATTTTAATGAAAAAAAATGAAAAGAATGTTATAACAATAAAACCTGCAAGTTTCGTTTTGATTAAATATTTAATTCTTTCCCTAAAAATTCTTCAAAAAAAGCGATTTTTGAAGCCTCTCTAAAGCAGACTCTCCCTTAATAAAGCATATTGATTCCATTTTATTGTTGAAATTCGAGAGCATTGATAAATCAATTTGTTACTACAAAATGTGGAGACGGCTGATAAGTTCAAGTTGAAGTTAAATGTTATTCAATTGATCTAAGTTTAAAATTTAAAATTTAATAAAAACTACTTTCTAAACTGCTATAATGCTCGTATACAATAATTTTCAATCCGATCCATTTGATCGTGTCGCTCAAGTGGAATGCAAGGAGATGCACTTGATTGCCTTGCTCTGATTCTAATGCCATTTTCACGGAATTGCGATTATTAGCTAAGTAATTCGATACTAATATATTGATCTCAGCTATAAATGATCGCTAATATACAAATTAGTTAAATTGTGATCATACTTGTAAATGGCATAGTGGAATAATTGTTAATATAGTAATAGTATTTAGTAATAGTAGACTTTTTTTACTCTCCGAGTTTGAAGAGTTTAAATATATTCCTTATATTTAATCGTGCTCATTCTTTTTAAAAACATTGTATCTTCTTTAGAAGTTATACTTCTGCACGTTATGAAAAAATTATGAGAGTGAAATTTTATGATGCGCGCTCGTACCGTGACGAATATTCACACATGAAATTGCCGGCTGAATAAACGAAATAGACTTGTCTTCTTTTGTAAGTTAGAATGGCTTGATGGATTGCAAATCACTACAATTATATATAATTTTTTGAAGTTTACCCAAATAATCAGTAACTAGCTGTAAGTGGAATTCTGTCTTAAGGCAATTAAGGCATCGTGCCTTAAGGCAAATTGCTGGAACTTCACGTACCAAAAATTATTATTTTTTTAAAAATGATTAAACATTTAAAAAAAAAAAATTACTTCAAAAAAATAAGATTTTTGACAAACAATTAGACAAAAAAACTTTTTTTGAAAAAAAAAAATTTTTTTATTTTATTTATTTTTTTTGAAAAAAAAATGTTTTCTTTATTTTGACATATTTTGAAAGATCTAAACTTTTTTTCAAAGCAATCGTACTGCTTTAACTGCATAAAGACGAAATATCAAACCGCGTAAGCGCCGCGTCGACGTCTAACGCGTAAACATTGGTACGGAACCCATAGGAATGTAAACCAAAATTATACTTATTGTTAAAATCTCTATAAAATATCTGATAATTTGATGTGCATATGTCTAATGATAATTTTTGACCGCCAAATGGCATTTTTTTTTACTTTTTTCATTAGATCTCCAAAGCCGCTAGACCTGCCTTTATGAAAATTTGATCGGTTCTTCACCTTGTCAATACAAGTAAAATGTTTTTTGAATTATTAAAATCGGACGCTCCGTTCTCTTAAAAACTGAGTTACCGTTTTCGGCACTTTTTGCCCCGTATCTTCGGAACGGCTAGACCTGACTTCGCCAAAAACTAATCAGCACGTCTCCTTATCAATACGAATCGAATGTTTTTTGAATTATTCAAATCGGTTGATCGGTGTTCCCGAAATCGTCGACGAAAATTTGTATCCGCACATACATACACACACGTACATACATACATACATACATACATACATACATACATACATACATACATACATACACACACACACACACACACATACATCCATTTTTTCTAAGGTATGCCAAAATATTCAGAAACCTTTGAAACGTCGAGAAATGCAAAAATTTTCATTTTCGATTTTTTTGCGATTACTATAACTTGCCCTACGGGAAGTTAATTAAAGAAATATTGTTATTTAGTAGGTTGCAGTAAGTTTTATTGGACGAGTGCAGTAAGATTTTTTTTAATTTATTATATAATATTTATATATATTTTTATTTAAGTTTTAATTTTGCCAACTTAAATTACAGTTCTCAAAATTATATCAAAGACAGTCTGACTTCTTATACTAAATATTAAAATAAAAAATTACAAATCAAGTTTTCTTATATTTTTATATAAGTCGAGAGTTAATGCCAATAATGGTGAAGTATTTAATGGGTTTGAAACAAGATGTAGGATAATGATAAATTTGCAAGATGCATAAAAGAAGAGCTATTTGTATAATATTGAAGAGTTCAATTTTCCTCAGTCAGCTTTAAAATGGCACTTTACTCTTGTTTCAGTACTAGTTCCGATCGATTTTGCGAAATATATTAAATCTAGTAATATGAGCTCTGCCATCTGCCGATGAGAAATTGGTTATGAAAAATTTGAATACATAGGTTTTAACGTTTTAAAGAGTAATATATATATATATATATATATATATATATATATATACAGGGTATCCCAGCATTTAACGTCCAGCCGAACGTGGTGATAGACCTCAACTGTCCTAAAAAAATGCTGAAAAAAATAATATCACGTTGTTTGGAAATTATGAGCTTTTAAGTGAGACCTGGAGCTTTGTTGAAATTATGAGCTTTAGAACCGTAACCGTGAATAACATTTTTAGGACCACAGTAAAAAATAAAAACACAGTTGCCCCAAGTTCATATTAATTAAGACGTTTTGCTGAACTATGAATTTAAAATTTTTAAAATCAATCGACTTTAAGGGGCCCTTATTTAAAAAAATAACGCGCATTTAATCAGGATTGTAAAGTGGTAAAATACTCATTTTTTTCAGGACAGGTAAGGTCAATACTATCTATCAGCTCGTGTTGACTTGACGTTAAGTTCTGGGACACATTGTATATATATTTCAGAGATATATACATACGTGTTTAATGTATTGAATCGTTTTATAGAGAAAACTGTTACGTGATTATATACCGTGATGTTTTTGTACTGTTAAGATTGAGACTGATATATATACATGGTCTGTTCAAAAAGTATCCGGAATTACTAATAATTAAATTTCGCGGGTCTGGAGTGTCTGATTGTCAAAATTTTTTTTTATTGTGTTGGTATACATGCCCCTAAAGTATGATGAAATTTTCAGCTATATTCACTGTTTACTTTGTCTGTGGTAGTCGCTAAGGTTCGACGTGTTTTTCTGAGCTCGGCGATTTTTACAATGGCAGAATTGAAAAGTCAAAGAATTTGTATTAAATTTTGCGTAAAAAATGAAATAAAGTGTTGCAAAGTGCAAAAATTCACCAGATATGGCTCCGTGTGACTTTTTCCTATTCCCAAAGTTGAAGAGACCCATGAAAGGACGGCGGTTTTCCTCGATTGAAGAAAATCGCTGAGAGTGCTCAAGGACATATCAAAAAGTGAATATCAAGGGTGCTTCGAAAATTGGAAAAAACACTGGCATAAGTGTATTATATCTGGGGGGGACTACTTTGAAGGGGACCACATTAATGTAGACGAATAAATAAATATTTTTTTGAAAAAACGAAAATTACGAAAACTTTTTGAACAGACCTCGTATATATATATATATATATATATATATATATATATATATATATATGTATATATATATATATATATATATATGTGTGTGTGTGTGTATGTATATATTGACTTTAGATCAGTAGGGTTTTCCAGTCGAAACTATTTGCTTAATCACGACTATGTGATAGACAATACGAAAACTACCACAGTAATATTCCATAAATAGAATTGACGAATACCCCAGTTTACCAATTTGACTTTAGTTGGAGCAAACATTATATATTGCATATATATATATATATATATATATATAAACTATGTATTTGTTTCTGGAGCAGTCGGGAATCAATCAATCAAAATATTATTAACCCATTCTCTGCAAGGACGAATAATTTTCGTCCACTCATTACAAGAGGAGAATAATATTCCTGTAAATGTAGTTACACGAATATAAAAAAACTTGGAAAAAAAATTACTTGGAACAGGATTTATTTTAACGTGCACTGCAATACTAAGATTTTTTTTGAAATATAATCCTTCAGAATACCAATAGCAATAGTAATAGCAATTAATTATTTCATGCAATATAGATTAATTAAAGCACATTAAAAATGTTTTATGGCGCATGTAATCGTTGTTTCAAAATATTATACTTCAGTATTAATATATGATTTTATAATTTATAATATTTATATATCTAGGTATTTATATTTTGAGGCAGTAGACTTTAAAACATTGCATTTTATCTTGTTTTGATGTTTAATATTTCTACATCTCTTCTATAAGTTAGGAATTGAATTATTCACCCTTTCAGTGTGTAATTGTTTTGATTTCGGTAAGAATATCTTTAGATATGGCAATAAGTTTTTGAATTCTAATATATATTTTTTGTCTTTAGTCTCACCACCTACTAATACATTATTTCTTATTTTCTGGTATGAGTATAATTTTTTATTTATATTATCATTCATCATTTTTTCTATCAATATTTGATCTAAGGATATGGGAACTGAAGACAAATATTGTGAATAAGGGCTCACTGCATTAAGGGGGTATTCTACTGTAGAATTTTGAAAAAATCGAAAAAATTTTTTTTTCATATTATCAAAGTTTAGTTATTCAAAAATATGTCATTAAAAGGATTTTTCAAAATTACTATTATTTCCTGAGTTATATCCGTTTTAGTGACGTGGCCTCGGTTCGAGTCCGACCGAGTCTCAAAACTTTGAACGCGTTTTTCTCGGAACTACTTTTTTCGAGCTGGCGGTAAGGATATCTCGAGTTCTAATGAACCGATTTACTTCAAATTTGGAGAGGATCTTCTCTATACATCTCTTTATCGTATGGACCTTGCCCAAAACTATAACTTTTCATTTAGTATTTTTAAAAAATTCGAAATTGTTAAAAAAACATGAAAAAAAATTATTTTTTTTTCAAACTGCCGCCATTCAAACAAATTTTTTTCTTTTAACATATCCAAGGTTCATACGATAGCGGCATCTATAATAATTAAGAATTCATTTATTTTTTATGTTTCAAATCACCAGGAGGGTTGGAATCATGCACGCCAGGACACCCTCTTTTTTTTGAGCCCCCACTTTGACTGCTCATAACTTTGTGAATTAAAATTTTTTTTTTCTAATAATTTTTTTGTGTAATAATAAAATATCAACAAACAAATGATAAAAAAATCGATGGTAAAAATATTATTTGTTTCCTTTATACAGCGCTTCAAAAACCAGGCGAAATTCATACCTCTACAGTAGAATACCCCCTTAACCATTTGTCATTGTATGTTGTATGAAAGTTTTTTGTTAGTCTACATGCATGACTTGTTATTCATAAAACTGAGCATGTCTAAACATTTTTTTCAAATGGATTATCAAATATAATTTAATTATTTACAAATGTAATAAATAATTTTGACTGAAATCAAAGAAAGGTAGCGATAGAGAAAACTAACGTTAAAATCTGGGATAATATATTAAAATTGGTTTGTTAACCTTACGAGAGTGTTTTCGGCAAGAGTGAAAGATATTACCCAAGTATTTGTTACACAACATATTTTAAGATTTTTTTCAATTATTTATGCATAAAAATGTATTTGAAAAGTCAAAAATTACACGTTTAAACTGCAATAACACATAACAAGTTAAAATTCTCAATTATTTAACTCAATGTGATAAATATTGAAGCATTGGTCGACACACTTTACGTCGTCTATGGACGACACTCGTACACACAGGTCGTCAGGCAGAAGTCGTTCAAAGGCGACGCTCTAACATTTTGGTTATGAAGATTTCTAAATAGCAGATATTTAGATATTTAGAAAGGTTTTAAATCATCAATGATTTGATCTTTACTTTGAAAAAATAATATGATAATTTTTTTAAATTAAATTAGGTTATAGACAATTTGAACTGAACTTACTGGCGTTCTATTTACTCAATATACGGCAATAGATCATTTCCTTTTTTAATAATAAATTATTTAATTAATAAATTTTATTACTGGCCTGGGCCAAGTAAAACAACTCGAGTCAGGGAAGGATATTATAAGAGATTTCTCATTGCCATTTTACATCGCAGTGCCCAAAATGAGTTTGTTAATTTTTAATTGGAAACATATTCTTATTTTAATAATAAGAATAAATTTTGTTTACATTTCTATGAGTTCTGTACCAATGTTTATCCGTTATACTGCTACGCGGCGCCTAACGTATCGCGATAGTTTTGAAAAAATGTATCTAATCTAATTTTTAAGAAAGGTCAATTTTTCTCAAAAATTTAAAAAATCTAAAAATTCGAGATCTTAAAGAATATTGTATCTTTAAAACATGCACTACTAGTTTATCTATATTTTCGAATGAAAATGGACATCTTTACTGCAGGATGTGAGATTGGAACTCACAGCCTCGTCCACACGAGTCCATGAGCTTAACCATCACACCATGGAACATCCACTTTTTTAATACGATTAGTTTTTTTTTTAAATAGGATAAAGACAGAATTAATGTATATATCTACGAATGAGCTTTAAGGGCCATATCAGCTAAGTTTTCTATATCATTATGGTAAAAAAACTTCGTCGTCTGCTCGTTACCCCAAAGATTTCTAGATATCTCTCATAAGTTCTTAAGTCATCAATGGTTTAATTATTTACTTTCTTAATGTGATAATTTTTCTTTGACTCGTTCATGCTGGAAAGAGCAGTTTACACAGACCAAAGAGAATGAGTCCTTTCTTTGACGCCGTCAATTTTGATCCTTCGCGGCGACGGTTTATTTTTAGCCAGAGAAGCACTTCTGTAGCAGAGCACTCGAGCTTCTAATCGTTTGATTATAACATCGCCTGTTAGCGAATTTTAATGATCCTCTTCTTGTGAATAAAAATGATTGTATCATGCAATAAATATTGTATACAGATTTCTAGAGTGGAGATGCATAGTAGATTTTTCTAGTAGCGTTATAATTTAATTGCTCAGGAAACCGAAATAGCATACTAAATGTAAAAATTTAAATTGCTTGTTAACTTTAAAATTATATTGCAGAAAGGGGGCAAGTTTATGGTAACGGACATGATCTTGTCAAGAAGTTTTGACATGGTGAATTAAATTTAAACTTTATTACGAGTTGTGTCAAACGATAACTTTTTTGTAGGAGTTCTATCCAAGATTAACAAGGCTTTATTTAGAAAAACTTTAATTGTGGTTTTTAAGAACTTATTAACGAAAATAAGCTATAAGCTTAATAAGCAAGAGTATTGTATTTTAGTTCAACCCACTCTCTTAAATAATCTGATATCTTTAAATATACGCTTTTTGTAGTTCAATGTTCAATTGAATTGTATGTTCAATTTAGCTTATAGATTTTTTACAAATTTTTGATTGCTGAGGGCTCACTCGTAGGTAAGTGGCTTGAACGACCGACTGGACCTGAATCTGAGGTCCCGGGTTCGATCCCGCTCCGAGCAACATGTTGTCAAGCAGTAATGACATCAATTTTTTCTTGGAAATATAGATAGCAATATGTTTCCTATTGAAAACACCCATGATTGGGAATTGCATTAATAAAATTATTAAAATCGTCTTATTACAAAAATTGTAATAATAATTCATGACAAAGATATAGGACAATTATTTGAGTTGCCATCTGTGGAAGCGACTAGTATTAAGTCAAAATAGTCGTAGTAACAGCTTACAGGACTCTTAAGTTCTAATTGCTATTCAAAATAATTTAAAAAAAGATCTGATTACTAAATAAATAATAATAGAATTTTTTTTTTAAATGCCTAGTGGCTATTTACTCAAGATTATATAAAAAATCATAAAATACATATGAATTTTAAGTTGTATGAGTTAGCGATTTAAATAATTCAACTAACATTTTCAGTATTTTTATAAAAACAGCATTTTTTGATATGACAATTTGTGGTGCAGATTGAGTTTTACTTTAATCTTATAAATTGTTTTTATGTCTTTTCAAAGACTTAATTATGGTGTTGAACAACGTAAAGTCTGTAGATTTTAATTTTCACAAGAACTTCTTATAAGTTTAATATAGTTTTAGGGTTTTTAAATGTAATATAATTTGATTCCAGTTATAATTTTATGTTTAGCATATTTAATGAAATGTTATTTTACTAGAAAGCAGATGCAGGATAGAAAATATTCTCTCTACTACAATTTTCTTCAATTTATTTTCTGCGAATGTTATATAATGTCATTATAACGTTTTGCAATCGATGTCAACTCAAGACTTACAATTTTCTTCTTACATTCTTTTAGAGATATGGAATTTTTACTAAAATTTCTGCTTGGCATTAGTAACGATTCCGTCTGAATTTTAACAACATAGATCTAGATTTTGTTTATTTTTTTTGTATTTTATTACAATTTTGTCAAACTAAATTATCTTCCGTATCAAAATTAACTATCACATTGACATTAATTATCTACGCTATATTCAAAAATCGAAAATTTCATTTATTTTCTCTCGTGAATATTCAACTCGTCAAAGAAAATTATTTGCAAAAATTGTGTACACGTGTATAGACTTAATAAAACATTTCAAGAATTGCGACTGAATTTTATAAATTTCTATTCATTTTATTCTGTTCGCTAATATCTTCCTGAGAGCAGGAAAAATATTTTCAATAATAAAAACTTATATTACATTTAGATTCAGTATCTGTGCTTAAATCTCTCTCGTACTGGTGACTTTTTAGTAACAGGTATGGACAGAATTCAGATTTTCTGTACAGAATCATATTTGTATTATAATATATATATATATATATATATATATATATATATATATATCTTGATAGTTTTTTCGACGTTGAAACATATTTCAAAGTAACTAGCAGCCCATTCGTCGAAATAAAAAAGGTAATAAAGTATAAAAACTTTTATTTATACGTTTCGACACAAGATGCGTGTCATCATTCAGCAACTACAACAATTTGAAAATTTTATTAACTAATATAAACAACAATAAAAATTAATTAAAGCATAGAGAAACATTATACATACCACAGGACAAAAACACTCAACAAAAATTTATTTTAAAAAATTAAACTTAATAACAATTAGAAAAAAACATTTTTTAGAAAAAATTATGTATAACTAAAAGATTTGAAAACTAATTTTACTAAAAGTTATGAAATACATCATTGTGAAGCTAGAAGCACGCCCATACCGAGCATCTAGACTCGACTGAATTATATTATATATATATATATATATATATATATATATATATATATATATTTCTCTATCATATTCTATCCAAATACGCGTCTTTCTTTCACAATTTGCACCGGTAATAGTTTTTTGGCTTGACCGGTATGTCTAAAAGGAATAATGTCACTCTATTTTTTTTGTAGATAAAAGACTATTAGAAACATTTTCTAAAAATCATTCAATGTATACATAAAATATGATAATGAGAAAATAATAATATATCTTTGTTTTGATTCCGCTTTCTAGACAACCTGATATCGGTAGTGACAATATATTTTTCTTGAAAATATAGATATAAAATATTCGAATTGATAATTTTCCATACAATTACTTCATTGTGAAATGTTCTAAAGTGAGATATTTTTGAGATAACTTGCCTTTGATAATAATGTGATACTAGAAATACTGCTACCGAGTATTTACTGCTTTATATCATTGGGTTCTACACAGAAGATCGATACAAAGGGTTTTTATCTATGTTTCTATCTACAAAGAGTTTTGATTGCTATGTTAGTTATTTTCCATATTTATTTATTGTATTTCATTATTGGACATGAGCCAAATTAACACTCGAAACATATGTTAGATATTAAATTTCTAAATTACCTAACTTTGGTTTTTATTTAATAGTTGGATGGATGCCTGAAAACTTTTTATTATATATCCTTCACCATCTGAAGTACTATATCTGAAGTTTAGTTCTTGTACTCAAGCAACTACGTACATAGTTTCTAATTTTTGATTTTAATTTCGCAAACTTATATATATTTTATCTCAACTGTTACAATGTTTCAGTTATTAATAGCCCAGATTTAACCAGTAGGTATAGACTTACTTATATAAGAGAATATATTTTTTATTCCACAGAAAAGCGGTCTCAACTTAGAGCATAGATTCAATAAATCTTAAATTTTTAATTACTTTTGTTTTATGCTTGGTGTTCAGTTCGGATAAATTTTGCTGTAATAATGTATATATCAACACCAAAATATCGAATATATTTATATATATATATATATATATATATTTATATATATATATATATATATATATATATATAATATGTATCTCAATTCTCAACAGCATATATTGAAAATTAAGTACACACAAAACTTATCCTGAACGTGCTTTTGGTCAAAATTTGCTACTGAATTAATTTATCATTCAACCAACTATTTATGGGCTATATTATGATATTATATGAAAAATTATTTGATTACTAAAATTTCTATTACAAAATAGGATTTTGTAGTAGGAGGGTGAGAATTTAGGTAAAATTTAGTAGAATTTATTTTATAATAAGTGCATGGCATCGTGTCTTACGGCAAATTTCTAGAACTTCCGTACCGAAAATTTAAATTGAGATGAAAAAGAATGATTTTTTTTTAATTAAAAAAATAGATTATCGAGCATTTTAAAATTTTATATATATATAAAATTTTGGGCCTCCTTTTGGCCGCCCCTGTGCTTGTCAATACAGCACGCAAAGAGAGTACTTCGTGGGGATGGTACTCGTTTCATAAATATTTGAACAAGCTTTGCGACAGTAACGTAATCATTTCAGAGTAGTTTATGTACAACATAATCACACAGAATGTCGAATTCAACAGGTTTTTGAAAATTGAATTTGCGAATCTCTACGACGAGATTCTTGAAATATGATTTTCTTATGAAAAATTGTTTATAGTCTTATATTGAGGAATATTAAATTGTGCGTAAACTTTACTTAATTTCTCAAGTTGCTGACTTACATTTGATTATTTTAGCATATGAATATCTCATTGATACTATTTGGCATTCATCTGCAAATTTCCTGAATTAATATCACTCATTGTTTGATCAATCGTTGACTTCTATTCTAGTATCCATTCAACTTATCTATCTCGTCAGTTTATTATCTCACTGCTCTAAAAGTTTATTATCGTCACTATATCAAATGTACATTATATGTGCTTGTGCAAGAATTCAGTTAATTTCCAATTAACTAAGGATGGGTATTTATGCCATCATCGATACCGTTTTCGCAATTAGCTGATCACAATGGTGTTTGATTTCTCTATATGTTCTATGATACTTGCTCTGCTGTATTGGCTTCCTATTATCAATCGATCGATCGTTTGTCCTCCTTTGTTCGCACATTAATTTCATCTATTATGAGCTTTCGTCTGTAGAATTAATGCTATTAGCATTCTTTTGCTTTTTTATCTCATTATTCCTTTATAACAATCGATATACTTGGCTTATCGTCTGGATTGTTGATTGTTTTAGAAACTATTTTTAGCACTGAATAATAATAAATTAAAAGTCCGTTTATATTTATAAATGAGTATAAAATTGTTTTAGTTATGAAAAGACTATGAATTCGAACTTAGGGGGCGTCTGTTAATCACGTGAGGTTTTAGGTGGAGAGGGTGTTTGATAAAAAATAACAAAACCTCACATGGGGAATGGACTATATCACGTGTATTTATTTTTTGCCTGATTTTTTTAAATCCAAACATTTTCAAAAAAAAAACAAAATTTTACAATTTTTCTCGTAACTAAAAATACACGTGATGTTTGGTGTGGGAGGGAGAGTAATTTTGAATATCACCACATATAAACAAGGGGGAGAAAGCGTCCAAAAAATTCTTAAATAATCGATCACGGGATTAATGGACCCCCTCACATAGTATTTCAATGATTAAATTACATATTATTACAACTCTGATGATGAATTCTTCTGACAAAGTTCCATATGAAGGTTGTATCCAGTGCGATCTTCATAAAAAATGTGCATAAATATCTCCGAAAACAAGATTAATGATGGTAGTAAAAGTTGATAATTTTTTTCGTGTATTATGTTTAAAAATACATGTTTACATTATGTTTTTTAGTTTTGTAGTTCAACATAATAATTAAAATGCATCACATTGATTGAATAATGTAACTATTACTCTATAAAACCTTTTTTTGTTTTAAATTAAAAATAAAATGTTGGATCTAGTTGCTCCTCTGGGGCATCTAGAGGGCTGGACCGTGTGAATTTTTTTGTGAAAATTAGCAAAAAAGAACATCTTTGTACAATGATAAATTAGCTGGAAATTTTACAGAACATTGTTAGATCGTTGTTTGTTTTATATGTGTTATTTGTTTTGATGTACATTGTTGGATTGGTTTTCACAGTATAATTGCCAAAAGTCAAATTGGAACTTTGTGCCCCGCAATCCTTTTGAAAATGTGAATATATATATATATATATATATATATATATATATATGTGTATGTGTGTGTGTGTGTGTGTGCGTATGTGTATGTGTGTGTGTGTATCCGCTTATCCAGTATCCAAAAATAATATTTTAAAGTCTCATTAATTATAAAAAGCTAAACGTTACAAAGCTATTTGTGGATTGTCATTCAACAGATCGATATCTGATATATGTATTACTGATATATTTTACACAAACCGAACAAAAAATGCGTTTTAAGCAAGATAACGTATTAGGTGTTAATATAGTAATCTTCGATGTGTACTAAAAATCTCAATTTTAATTTTAATGAGTTCTTAAGCAAAATTTTTGCTAAAAAAATAATAATTATTATAAGATTAGAGGGCGTCCATTAATCAAGTGAGCCTTAAAGGGGGATCGAGGTTGACTAAAAATCACGAAATATTACGTAAGGGATGGGGGGGGGGGGCAAATCAGAAGTAAGAGTCACTTATATTTATTTTATTATCTCAATTTGAAAAAAATCTAAAATTTTTAAAAAAACAAATACGTTTTTTCAGTATTAAAAATACACGTGATGTTGTATGGGTGGAAGTGGGGTGATTTATGGACGCCTCTTTAGACTATTTTTTTGTTCTATTTTTATGGGTTCTTTGTTCAATTAATTGCAAGAAACATAAGACTATATATTCTTATTATGGGTTCGCCGTAGCCAAGATCGTTAACGCGTTGACTTTGTATGGACAGGGTCGCGCGTTCGATTCCCCGCTCTGGCAACCTGACATCGGGCAGCGCGATGTCCATTTTCAATTGAAAATATAGATCAAAATATGTTTCCAATTGAAAATAAGCCCATTTCGGGCACTGCGGTGTGAAATGGAAATGGGAAAAACTCTCACACTACTTCTTCCCTGAATCGAGTTGGAGTTTACTCAGCTCACGGACCTGCCCTAGGGCAGCACTACCCATTATTATTCCTATTATTGGTGGTTACTTCAATTTTGTTTAGAAAAATTAAAATCTTATAGAACCCATAATATGTTATTATTGTCACAATACGAAGTTCTGATTTAATTTATTTAATCAAATGATTGTTTTGCTTTATATGTGGATGTATGCCTGGGAAAAATAGACATGTTTATATATATATATAAATATATAAATATAAATATATATATATATATATATATATATATTCTATAATGTAATAGATGTACCAGATTGTATTATAAGCATCGGCTTTCGATTACAACCTACGGCCGTTCCATAGGAAACGAAGCCAATAAACGCAACATCTGTGCTTTGAAATGAAATTATTTGGCTCGAATATGGGCATCGACTTATTTGTTCTTAATAACCGCACAGGTGACGTCAACAGGCTATGTCATCAGTTTTACAAACATACCTATTAGAAGTACAAAATCAATAGCCACCGAGTTTACTTAGCTTTTCAGATCTATATGCGTGCGCATAATTAAAAAAATATTATTGGAGATACTCGTATATATATATATATATATATATATATATATATATATATATATTATATATATATAATTGCGAAGACGGTACCAATAATAGAAATATATACACAAAAATACGAAAATACCCTTACAGGAAAATATTCCAAAAATGACCCGAATTAGACGCCTGGTATCAACTTAATTTGACTAGCAGGACAGATTCGCTTGTAATTTTTTTCACAAATTGTTTGCATTATTTTATATGCATGTAAATTATATTTGGGTACTGATAAAGACTGATTTGTTTTGTATTTGTATGTATTTGTAGCAGTTATTATTACAATCACTGCTTTGTTACTAAGTTATATTGAAGAAGATATATTTATTTATTATTTACACATGTTGTTAAGCAGATTTTACTTTTAGAAGTGAACAATTAGTTCCATCAAACTCTCCGCTACCCCTTCTACCAGGGGTAAAAGCTCAATGCCATGAATATTGTCGCCTTCATGGCCATTATAATATTAAAATACGCCCGAACAAAGTGTTATCTTCCTCTGATAGGTTTTCCCATAGAAATATTTGCAATGTTCAGTTCTGCTCAATAACTATTCATATCAAATTATATTTTTATCCATTTCAAAAATTATTAAATATGAGACTTCTCACATTTTTATACCTCTTCAATGTATGGAAAACAAACTTGCAATGAAATATTATTATTTCTAGGTAAAATTTATCATTTATCCTGGTATTATAAATATGTTTTGGGTTTTTTTCGACATAGTACGCTTTACTAATTTTTGATCTTATATTTTGTTTAATGTTTTTAACGAAAAATAAATAGAATAGATCAATTTTCTTCTCAAATGCGACACTGTTTGTTATAAAAACAAACGGAGTGTTTGCGAGGGATGTCGTTGGTTTTTCTTTGCAATAAAGGCGAGATTTTATCGATAGTAGCCGCAGACAATAAGCCCCGGGCTGAGCTTCTGTAAACTATCGCACGAGGTGAATTTTTCACAGATTCTACATTTTTCACCAAAATCTAAAGCACAAAATCGCTATATAACTATATTACTTTCAGATACTTTTCATTTGGTGAAAAGTCAAAAGTAACCCTTTTATGGATCCAGGTACAATTAACCTGTTTAGGTAGACCAGGATTTCACTAACAATATGTCTATTTGTCTCAACGCAGGTCTCTATTTGTCACCGAAATTTTTCTTCGATTAAAAATTATATTCTATTATTATCACTCATTAGGTAAATCTATATATAATCTATATATCTTGAAAAGGCAAAGTATTTTTATTGTTATGTGTACGTCTTGCAACCACAAAGTCACAGGTTCAATTTCTGTCTTGGACAACTTGATATCTTTTCTAGTAGTGACATCAATTTTTACTTGGAAATATAGATCGAAAATATGTTTGAGAGTGAAAATAGGTCTTCCAGGCATTGCAGCAAAAAATTAGTTAAATCAAAAATACTAACGAAATTGAAATATATCGCAGCTAAACAGGACAGCTATTGGGTTGCCTGTTTGATAAATTAAAAACAACAATTGCAAAAAGTCTGAATATAATAGACAGATTGCAATTTATATATGGGAATTATAAATCATATATGTAGTCCATTTTTTATATACATTAATGAGTAACAATCTGCCGTTATATACAACATTCAATAATTTTAATGGTTTGTTAAATAAGGAAAAAAGGTCGAATGGTCGCTACCCAGTGGTGATCCGATTTGAGGTTTGGATATGTTTAGCTTATAGATATAGTCCTGATGTGAAAAAAAAATTAAATAAAAGCCTACGAGTAATTGTACATATTACGGCGATGTTGAATTTGCGTGCCGTTCCCCAAAGCTGTATTCCGTACGTCCAAATTGGTTTTAACATGACTTTGTACAGAAGAAGTTTGTTCTATGTGCTAAACTGACATTTTCGGTTTAACAACCAGTATAGTTGATTTCCAGTGTCAGGGTTTTTTTTGAATATGGTATTTCCATGATAGTTTGGCCTTGAGGTGTAGTCCAATTTTTACTAACATAATTTTCTATTTCATATATTATTGTTAAGTTTTTACTAGTTTTCCTATGATAATCTGGATGAGCATCGGAAGCAAAACAAAAGGGTCATAAGTAAAATAGCACAACTTAGGTGCAAGATCTCAAAAATTTTAAAAAAATCATAAATATCACTAAATGTGATTAAGTTCAAAAATACATCAAAAATATGTTTAATGCTAAATTGATGTATTTACACCCAAAATTTACTAATTAATTTTTGATTCTATATTTATTCAACCGCCCAGCATCAGCGTTTCGTCCAACCTTTTACAACCAGATTACGCCGTAAGCCGACTCAATATGGCTTCGTATTCTTTTAGTGATGTTGGAGTGTTTCTTAAGCTTTAGGGGCACAGTAACTTTACAGGGTGTATTTTCAGTCTCAAACACTTAGCCGTATATAAAGCATATTGTTGCAAAAGTGCTGCACAAATCCATTGAAAAATACGAGCACGATATAGAGGCCAGAGTTAGAGCTTCTCATACTATACTTGTTTCTGTACGTGTTGCTCGAGTAAATATTTTTCTTCGAGGTTTATTTTAAATGAAAATATCGTTTATATCAATGAATCGAACACGTATAAACGACAATCGAGTTTCATTATGTCTGCTGAGGTATTTATTTGCGGTAAAATGCAGTTTAATAGATTTGCAGCAGTTTCTGAGAGCACTTGCATAACTACGTTGCATATTGATTGTGAATATTACTATTTCTGGTCTTAAATATTGTAAATAACTAGATTAAATTGTGGAAAATGGAATTTTAAATAATTGAAATGATGTTAAAATGAAAATCTTCATAAATTTTGAACATTCAAAATAATAAAAATATAGAGTTATTTTTATTATATAGTAATTTTTACACCTGTCTTGAAATGGACAGCAAGTAAAACTATAGGTAAAAAGGACTAAAAATACAAAATCTTCTGACCATTGCCGGAGATTTTGAAAATTAACATATTTTTATCGTAATAAATATAAAATCTTAAGGCACGGATTCGATTCGAATTATCGAAAATTAATATAATCAGCGAATTCTTTGTTAAATATTTGTTACAAGTTATATTTTGAGGAAAAATTGCAACAGTTTTATGATAATTTTTATCTAAAAAATAACGTATCATTCCAAATATTTGTTTCATTTATATAACTGCAATTTTTCGTTGCGAGTTTATTTATTTTCCGCATTATGAAAATGTCACATACGTCTCTTTAGAATTATAATTTAAAATATACACGTCTAGACATATATGATAGTTTTATAAAAGGATTAAAGGATAAGGTTTGATCGAAGTGGTTATTAAGACTTACTGCAAAATGCAAATGTTTGTGTAGGAATACTTATCAGAGGAAGTTAAAGATTTATAGTCTAAAAAATTCTATCAAAGACATTTTTATAGTCCCACCTTCACTTCTAAATATTATATGCATACAAATTCTTTATTACATACCTTCTGAAATATTTTTTCCACAATTCACCTACAGTCTAGTAGAAAGTAGTTTATTTACGCTTTTAGATAAACAAAAGTAATGTTTACTTGAAGTAAATCTAACTTTTTATTTATTTATGAACTATGTTTTAGTACAGTATTGAAACGCAGTTTTCATTCTGCTTTTTCTTCGTTACTTTATAAAAATTGCTTTAATTAGTTTCTTACTAATTATATTTTAATGAGAATATTTAAGATCAATTTATAGGAAGGTAGATATTCTTTGTGCTTTCTAGTTTTAATGTAAAATATTCATTTCACAGGCTATATGATATATAAGGGGAAAAACAAAAGTACGTCAAAATATTTATTTATAATTGTAATATAAATTATAAAATCTTGCAAAAGCATACAGTAATTGGGGTGATAATAGTACAATGATTTTTTACAAGGCCGTATCAGAGATAAATATTTTATTAAAAAATTACTAAAAATAATGAAGTTGAAACAATATCAGTATAAATTAACTTAAATCTATTGGGTTAATTCAGTGGTTTTTAATCTTTTCATACTACGCCTTTCCATTTTTATAAAACTAGTGTTGCAAATCAGTCACAAATGTTAACTAATAATTATCAGTTAACTAATCAGTCAAAATATTTTAGTAGTTATGTATCAATATACTGAGATCTAGAGAAAATTCGTTCCTTAACACTTGATCTGTTTTACGCCACCCTTACTTTCAGAATATGAGCTTCCACAAACCGGGCAGAATTTCTTTCTTATACTGCTTCTTCGTTTCTTTTTCTATTTTGTATTTTATTTTAATATAGTTAGATTTTTCTTTACATGTCCAGCTTTTCAACCAAAAAAGACATAATAAAAATATATCACGGCTGTGATCCACAAAATTTGTCACAATCGTAACAACAAACACTTTTGGAGACAAATCATCGTTATGATCGGGCTTAATTATCTACGCAAAAACTAACTACTGGTAATTAACTATAGCTATAGCACAATAACAAACAAAGTAATCTATATGTATATTAGAGATGAGATCACTCCGGAGTTATCACTCCGCTACAACTGCTCCCTCGGAGTGAATCCGAGTGGAGTTGTTTCACAGGATTTGTCATATCCGAATTCTTTAAACTGGTACTATATCTGTTAACATGTGCAGATATTTGCTTGAGATTTTTTGACTAATACAAAATAATGTCTCAAAATAATGCTATTTTGTATTCTGTATTCTGTATACGATAATGTTTGTTCGTAAATGAGCTTTTTCAATGGTATACAACAAGCTAAAACTATTTAGTATTATATTATAACTTTTACACAATTATGATTTTATATTTGTGTAAAAGTAATAGTATACAAATCAAAATACCGTATGTATCATTAATTCTCGACAAGGAAATAATAAAAGAATGTGAGGTATTATTATTTTGTGAAAAATATTATACACAAAGATTTGATCTTATTTCATATATAAGGTTCACTGCATTATTTTTATATAAAAATAAACATATTCGAAGAATTCTAAATTTTCTCTCCAAAAATGATCACAAAATTGATTGTGATTGTGATTAATTCTCAAGTTTTTTGTCAATTTGAGATTTGTATGCATATTGAAATACATAAAATAGTAATTATTATAATAACATGAACAAAAATGTTTGAACTATTTGTAAACTATTTCCAAAGTCTTAATAAATCCTTAGATATGTTAACAACACACTGGAGAACACATTGGTGTCAAGAATTATGTTTCAAAGTTTCTCTCTGAAGCAGAGTCAAATCCTAACCGATTCGGCTTTGGAAAGGATAAGCCCATCTCTAATGTATACAAGTAAAAGTTATTATTGAAAGAAAGCGAACGAAAAAAAATACTTTTGACTCTTTACAAGCAATGCGGTCTACACATCGTATTAATTTAGTGTGTTGACTCTATAATGGAAACTTGTTCGAACAAACATACTTCATTTCCCTCTTTGGACGCTATTTCAAAATCAGTATAGTTCAGCTGTTATGACGACTGTCACTACCGTACCATGGCACAACCGTACCCCTAAGCATTTTCACAACTATTATTAAAGCATCATATGTTAGAAATTTTATTCATTAAATAAATGAAATTTTCTGAAACTATTTCTATATATACACAATATATATTTGGGTGTGTAATATCTGTATGAACATACACATATCTGTTTTATGATCGTTTGAAAGCTATAAAAGTTTTCAAATACCATTGTGTAATGATTTCCTCTTTTTTATTTTCTATTACTAAACTAAACACATGTATAAGTTTCTACATACGCAACAATCGTACTCGCGAGCCGTGTACATCGAAATGTATATGAGTTTTAAAATTTATACAATTATTATTTGTTATGAGCAATGACCAAGCCGGCGATTTCTAATATTTACAACGACGTAGAATAAAATAGAATAGAATAATACACTTTCCTTTCGAACGGTCGGTACAGAGTCGCCTCGATGAAAAACGCGCAAAACAGAGATCTGACAAATCTCTCCGTCGGCTAGTATGAAAATACTATATAAATAATACTACTGCCTCTAGTTCACAAACAACGGCTTTTGTAGTCATTCCGTGTTTTTATTATGTTACGTTTTACGCGATTCCTCCAGTATTTATTAAACTATAATATATATGGCGCAGTAAATGGATGCTTTTTCGCTGATCTAATAAAATGTTTCTGTTTAGGGACTACTCGTAAAAATATTAGGAACCTTGTATCGAGGTATCCAGTTGACATGAAATAAAGGAAATCTTAAGGACAATATATTGAACTAAATATTATATGTATGCGAGTGTACTAATTTTGGCATCAATATTAAATTCAAACAAATTCAAATCTCTATTACTTTTTCGTAGTACATGGATACTTTTTCTCTGATCTAATAAAATGTTTTAGTTTAGGGAATACCGGTAAAAATATGATATATCTTGTAGGGCAGTGTTGGGCTTAAAGGTCCGCGGGTAAAAAAGTCCACCATCGATATCTCGAAAACAAGTAAAGTTAAGAATTATTTAACAACAATATTTGAAAGTAGAGGTAAAAAGAAGTATAACCTGACATTACATTGATTCTTACGACATTGCGATCAGGAGATAAAGGGCAATATTTGAAAATCCATAACAAAAGTATTTTCTTTCGTTGTTAGTTTTTTTGGTTGTAAACACAGTTGTTTAATTTGCGAGACCGTAATATAATTTTTAAGTATCCGTTATATAATTGTTTTATAAGTCATATTGTAAGTTTTAAGTTAGATTCAGTTTTTTTTTTATATAACCTATATAAAAGTTTACACCCGGGTGGAGTAAAAAGAACAAACTGAACCTTTACCCTGGCAAAGGTGTAAACAATAAAAAATAGTAAATAAAAATTTAAATCAAGTTATAAAAAACAATGTAACAAAAGTTAAATGAATGTTTCTGACGAAAAATCAGATGAAGGTTATATACAGTGTTCTCTCTACAAAAATTTACCCATAAAATTTATATTTTGCATTGGTTGAATAATTTAGATTTAATTCGTAATATTCCTTCAAAATTTAAAATAAGACATTGGATCTCTTTGCCTTCTGATTGTCCCAGTTAAACCCGCCTGTGGGGTAAAAAGGATCAGGTGAAAAACAAAAATAGCACATTTCTACAATGTTTATTTAGCTGGGAGTTTTACTGAACATAGTCAGATGGTTGTTTGTTCGTTATGCGTTGTTTGTAGTGATATAATTGGTTTGGTTTTCACTCTATAATTGCTCAAATTCAAATTGTACCTTTGTGCCCCGCCCTACACTAATAAAAATGAGAACAATACTTCGAGAATATTTAATTAGTCACAACTGGATTGAACAACTACTGGGTTGCCATCAATTCAAAAAGCCATTATAATGACTTTAAAACAATTACTGAATGTCGTAGTATGACATATTGTAAATGTTTCAGTAATATTTTACATTTCATTAACCACCAGTTAACTGTGGCGCGCTCATTGAACTGTGCGCATAATTTTGTGTCGTCATAACCAAGGTAAAATGTTGTCATAGGACAAATGCCACTTACAATTACTTATTTTATACCGGTATAACCGTATGAATATTCTAAGTATCTTCAATTTTGAGAATGTTTTGTTTTTGTTTTCTTAAAAAAATGCAATCGGAATAGCTAATGGTCAGTATACTCGTCGATACAAAAAATGTCACTTCTTTAGACATTATAATACACTATGCATAGATATTATAATACACTTCCATACACTAATGGTTGCTAGTCCTCATATGTTTTGCGTTGTATATAGTGCATAAACATAGAAGGGACTGTGACGTCACTTGGAGAGCGAACGTTGCCGACAATCGCGGAACTCTCCCAATTGATTAAATGTCATATGTCATATGTTACGTGCCTAACATAGACCTTATAATATATAAACCGATTTTAACAGGTGGATTTGATTTTATGTTCATTTATTTCACAGCGGAAATATTATTAATATCATTTCTTATTTCTTAAATTATCAGCCATCACAATCGCCATTATGTTATTGAAATAAAACATATGACATATGGCATTTAATCAATCGGGAGTTCGCGATTGTCGGCAACGTTCGCTCAGCAAGTGACGTCACATTCTCTCCTATGTTTGTGCACTTATTTTGCGCTCGACTAGCAGTCCATGTAGTATAGTTTTTGGTAACTTCCCCATGACGAGTATACACGTCAATCGCAATTAACTGGTTAATGAAAGTTATAATTTTTTCTTCGACAGAATTTACTTACTGAAAAATATTAACTACAAGAAAATATGTTAAAAATTGTATTTCCCGGAAATATCGATTAAAAGCGAAACGCTTTCCAAGCCACGATTCAATGAACAGATTTTGAATGCCTCGCCATATATCCATACAGCATCTACATGAAGGGAGGAATGTCATTATTTATTAATTCTTGCTACATTGAATTTTAAACGCGACAGACTCACAGCATCACAATTTCACGCTCATCCAGATTTCCGCTTCAAACGCACAAAATTGCAAAATAAATTGATTGCGAATAGTTTTTTTATTGGGCAAATATCGTGTACACTTTGCGTCGGCTGGTTCGGGCAGGACCCTACTCGAGTTGCACACAGTTTTCGAGATCGAATTATATTCGAGTGGAATTTTTAGTTTCCTACGTGATGTGGGTTTGAAATAATGGAAAATGAGAGAATATCGTAAAATATTAGTGTATTATAGAAATGTAACGGGATCGTCTGCTATAATAATAACTCTATTGCTGGAAAAGTTTAGTGTGAATGATTTCCCATTGCTTCTCACATCGAAGTAACCAGACAGGCAATTTTCAGACGAGAAATTTTGATCAATATTTGCAAAAGAAAAGGAAGTAAGAATCTTGTTTCTGGGCGTTAGATTAATCGTATTGCTCGTCTGTGAGTAAGTGGTCAGAGCTGTGGGATTTGAATCAGAGGAAGTTCTTATAGAACCCTTAAGTTCTGATCGTTGTGATGATGATGATTTAGTAGTTATTTTTGATGTTGAGATATGAGTAAGTTCTTATAAGGCGATTCATCAAAGAAAAAAATGAAGATTTATAAATTAATCTTTAATTCCAAACGTTTCGACATTCAATTTGATGTCATCATCAGTAGATATTAACTTTGGTAGCGTACATCTAACACAAAAAATTAGCACCAACACTTATACAACTAACTTGTCATCACAATGAATTTTTATTTTTTTTTATATAAAATGTAAAAGGAATAATAATAATTTTATTTGACAAAAATGTGAAAAGTTAAGTAATTTCTGCAACGACTTGTGTATCATACAGTGTCCGAGGCTTATTTAAACAAATGTATGCTGGCTTATCTAAACAAATGTTAATATCCACTGATGATGACTTTAAATTGAATGTCGAAACGTTTGGAATTGAAGATTAATTTATAAATTTAAAAGTTTACATGCGGTGGGGTAAAAAGGAGCAACTTAACCTTTATTCTTTTGGAGGTCTAAACAATAAAAAATAGTAAATAGCAAGTAAATTAAGTTTAAAAAAAGCATTTTCACAAGGTATAATTTAAATAAGTAGTTATTGAAACCCTGCTGATGAATATTTCTGACAAAATACCAAATCAAGGTTGTACACTGTGGTATCTTTGTAAAAAAAATGTGCACATAAAATTTCTATTTTGCATTGGTTGAATGTTGTAGATATTATTTCGTTAAATTTCTTTAAAATTAAAAATAAGATATTAGGTCTGTTTACGTACTGGCTGTCTCATTTTATCCTTCCCATGGGGTAAAAAGAACTAGGTGACAAATTTTTGAAAAATATAAAGAAACATATTTCTACTGTGATGAATTACCTGGGAATTTTGCTAAATATAGCTATTAGTTGGTTTTGCTGAGCATAGTAGTTGATCATTTGGTTTTCATAGTATATTTAAATATAAAGTCAAATTGGACCTTTATGCCCCGCCTTATCCTATATTTATGTATGTGTGAGTGTGCGTGTAGAATTTGTTATATATTTTCAAAGTTGCAATTAAAATAGCGCGGTGTATGATAATGTGAACAATAGTTAAATCGAAAATATTATTTGTTTTCTTTCCAATGCAGATTTGACTAGCTGTAAGTGGAATTCTGTCTTGAGGCAATTATGGCATCGTGCCTTAAGGCAAATTGCTGGAACTTCCCGTACCGTAACGAAATGTTCGAGGAATACTGAATGTTTTCAAATAGATTATTATAAATATTGTAACATTGTGTAATATTTATAAGAATTATATAAACTGAATTGCAGAGTTGAAATTATTTGTAAAGTATATTAGAACTATAGTCAGAATTAAAAATAAAATCTGAAATATTTTCGATATACAAAAAACTAAAAAAAAAAAAAAAAAAAAAAAAAAAAAAAAAAAAAAAAAAAAAAAAAAAAAATGAAACAAAATTTTTTTTTCCAAAATCAATTATTTTGTTAAGACAAGCAGAAAGTTCTTTGAATCATTTAAATCGGACGCTTAGTTCTCTCAAAAACTGCCATTTTTTACAGATTTAGCTCCGTATCTTCAAAATGGCTGAGCCTGCCTTTGCCAAAAACTAATAAACACTTCTCCCAATCATTACTAATTGAATGTTTTTTAGATCATTCAAATCGGATACTCCGTTCTCTCAAAAATTCGATTTCTATTTTCTGCACTCTTTGCTTCGTATCTCCGAAACGGCTGGACCTGCCTTTGCCAAAAACTAATCAGCTCTTTTCCCTATCAATAGGAATCGAATGTTTTTTGAACCATTCAAATCGGTTGATCCGTGCGTCCTGAAACGTGACTGGAAATTTGTATCCATACATACATACACACACACACACACACACACACACACACACACACACACACACATCCATTTTTTCTGAGGTATGCCAAAACGTTCAGAAACCTTCAAAACGTCGAGAAATGTAAAAATTTTCAATTCCGATTTTCGGCCCATTACAATAACTTACCCTACGGGAAGTTAAAAATAAATTATTTATTTAACAATACTATAATTGAGTGTACATTCAAACAATTGGAAATACTTCTGGTTTAATTATAGGTAATATATTTGCGTTCTTAACAATTGTTTATTATTATTTCATATAATGATGAATCATATATTTATATGTATATATATATATATATATATATATATATATATATATATAATCATAAAGTTTCTAATTTAGGAAAACCCGTAGAACTTGTTCCAGACTTATCATCTAATTATTTACTCCAGTTGTTTTGCGGCTATTATATAAATTCGAAATTAAATTATGCTTAACTTTATAAACGAAAAAAATACGAAATTATTCATACACAATGAAAATTAGCCATGTTCATATATGGAACGAATATATACTAAAAAGATAATAAATATTCTTTTAAACTCTTTCGACCATGTTTTATTTGATTAGTGTTTAGAATTCTCGTACAAAGTTAATAAGTAAACCGCGCCTATGGAAACTGATTAAAATACAAACAGCAGACTTTTTTCATTTTAACGATATAGCTCTGGATGTAATACATTTAATCAAGTTTTTTTTTATTTATTAAGAGAGGCAATTTTTGTAAAATGTGTTATTAAATTGCATTTTTGTATCGGTATAGTTTTCATTATTTTTAAATGATGTAATTCCATTAGTCTAGTACAAGATCAGAAAATTATTAAAAGTTTTAATTGGTGAAGTTTTCAAAATTGTATTTTAATAAAAGTTTATATTGGTATAGTTTTTAAAATTTTATATAGTTTATACATACTGTATCTCAGTCACAACAATCTTATAATAAAAATAAAATCCTAATAAAACTCTTATAATGTAGTTTCTTTATCCTGTACATTGTACAAGAATAGAAGATTGTTGAAAATTAATATTGTTAAAATGTTATTTTAATTGTAAATAAATTCTTCCAAATTCATGTTACGAAAGGTTATAATGCTTAAAGCATGTCGTAAATGTCTTGTTTTTCTGGAACAAAAACTTGGCAGTATTTTTAAAATTCAATAATTTCATTAAACTGCATTGCATTATAAGATTATTAAAAAGTAAAATTTAAACATAAAAATTATTACTTATTGTAAGTAAACTTTTCTAAATTTATTGCTAAAAAATTGCATCCAGTCTGTTTTTGTTTGATTTCTGGAACTAAATTTTTAATCAGTATAGTTTTCAATATTTTTTAAATTCTGTGATGTTATTACTTGCACAAGATTAGAACATTATTAAAACTTACTTGCTAAAACTTGTTCATGTTTAATACTAATTGTAGGTAAATTCTTTTAAATTAATATTATAGGTAGTGATCATTCTTGAAACATAATGAGAAATACCACTTTTTTTAGAAACAACTTTCTTTTTTACATTCATGAGTTTTTTTGTTCAAAATTATCATTAAATGGCACTTTTCTTGCTTCCAATTAGATATTTAAACAATATTTGTAACAGATAACAATTTAAAACAAAAATCGATGATTTTTTTAATTTTAGGAGAGATAGATATTTTTTAAAATATATTAGTAATTTTCTTAATTTTGTCGTCCAATATTTTCTCACTAAAATCGGTTATTTCTATTTCCTTACATTTTATGTAATTTTTAAAAATCGACACTAACACAAGTTGCAGTTGAAAAATTCTAGAAAAACTGGAAAATCTCGAGAAAATTATATGAACACACTTAACGATTTATATATCATTTTATTCGTAATTTTATTCTACATCTTTTGCCCAAACAAAGTTTTTTCGTATCTTCTACCGTTTAAGAGAATATCGAGAAAAACTGCTGAGAATTTGTATTGTAAAATTAGAAAATTAAAAAAAAAATTAAAAAATAATATAACTATACATAAATTTGTTTTATATTCATTAAGATCTATAAAAATCAATAAATGCATATAGTAATACAAAAGTTTAAAAAAACAAAAAACACCTAAAAAATTAATAATTCACTATAATTCATATTGTCTATATATTGTCTTAGTTCTATTGCAATTTTTATGATTTTTGTTATTATTCATGAGTCTTAATGTTTTTTGTAATATATCTATTAGGTTTTATTGTAAACAGAAGTCTTATTTTTATCAAATAATATGAGATATGATATCGCCTTAGGACGATCTGTATGTACGGGTGTCGTTTATGGACGACATCGAATGTGTAGACTTTTGTTTCAAGATTTATCACTCTATGAGTTGAATTATTGAGAATTTGTTATTGTGATTTTTAGAAGTGTAATTTTCAATTTCGAAATGCATTTCTATTGATAATAATTGAAAAATATTCAAATATTTGAGTAACAAGTACTGGGACAGCATGCTATCTCGTACATCAGGGAAATACTCTCGTAAGGAATGATATCACAAATAATGTACTGAAAATACGATGTTTTTAATATTATCTATATGAGTTTGCTACTAAATTTTAGCAATTTTAACAAAAAAATATTTTAAGCAAAATGTCTTTATCATAGACAATATTGTATTGATTTTTCATATAATATGTAGGTAATACTAAATTGAAATTTTCAAAGTAAAATCTAAAATTAGAAATTAATAAGGATTATAATCGAAGTATTATGAAATGTTTTTCATCATTATTGGAAAGCACACTAGTTTATAACAAAGGCTTACTTAAACAGCAGATTGTATTTCCCCAATCTTGCTCGAACTTAAGACGTTGTTAAAGGTTAAAGGCCAATCTGAGTTATCAGTTAGTTTCCTGGGGAAAATTTACAGGTAACCAGGTAAAACTGATATATCGTTCATATAATATTATGTTTTCGCATAAACTCATCTTCATGATGCTAAAACTCCGAATTCAATCAACTCAAAGCTGTCAAACTTTTGTGGATCCAATAACATGTTTCAGCAGCAATATAGACACAAATGCATCGTAACCTACACGGGCGCCTATAATAGCATTTCCGTAGTGTAATTTCATGAGCCTGTTACAAAAGCTAACATTAACATCCACCTAACTCATATATATTGACCTGGAAACTAAGACTACAATAATTAACAAGTTTCTAACGTAATGCAACAGTTGGGTGCCGATAGAGAAAAGTTACTTTCAATCAGACGATATTTGACATTTGAATCTCTCAAAATATAGAGTAATCTCTTTTACTCTTTTTCTTGCCATGTCCGTAAGTGGTGGAATGAACTAGTGGTGCATGGCATCGTGCCTTAAGTCAAGTTGCAACCAAAATTTTTTAAAAAAGATTCAAGATTTTTTTGAAAAAAATAGGTTTTTGAGAATTTTAAAATTTTTGAAAAAAAATTGACTTTTTTAAAAAATTTGTATTTTTTATATAATTTTTTTTAAGTTGTGAATTTTTTGCGGAGCAATCACGCTGCATAGCAATTTTATCGAAGCGCGTAAGCGCCGCGGCTTTACCAACGTATGAACATTGGTACGGAATCCATAGAAATATAAACAAAATGTGTACTTATTATTAAAATATTCATGAAATATCTTATAACTTGATGTGCATATATCTAATGATCATTTTTGACCGCTAAATGGATATGTTTTTTACTTTTTTTACCCAATCTCCGAAACCGCTAGACCTGCCTTCCCAAAAATTTAATGAGTTCTTCATACTGTCAATACAAGTAAAATGATGTTCGAGTAATTCAAATCGGACGCTCCGTTCTCTCAAATACTGAAATACCATTTTTAGCACATTTTGCCTTCTACCTTTGAAATGGCTAGACCTGCCTTTGTCAAAAACTAATTAGCACGTCTCCTTATCAATATGAATCGAATATTTCTGGAATTATTCGAATCGGTTGATCCGTGTTTCTGAAATCGTCGACGAAAATTTGAATCCGCACGCACACACATATACCATTTTTTCTAGGGTATGCCAAAATGTTCAGAAGACCTTAAAATGCAAAAATATGCAAAAAAATATTTTTGATTTTTTTGCGATTATTATAACTTACTCTACGGGAAGTTAAAAATACATTGAATTAATACATTAAATAAATTCATTAAAATATGTTCAAAATTCACTACATGAATTCAATTAAGCCATTGTATTTTTAGTAATGTACAGTTTAAAATAATTAAAACGCTATCAGAGATTCTCGGATAAAATTAAAATGTTATATTACGGGTCTATAATCGTATGAGTTAGTAGTCACGAACTATCAAAAAGCTATACATTCGCTGCGCGATCAGGCGTTTTACACCTGAAACATAACCTCCAAAAGGCATTATAAAGCAGTCTGTTCGGACGTACTTTCGTTTTACTGTATTGGTCATGAAGGTGACAAACTTCATGGCATTAAGCTTCACACGGAGTGGTTGCCAGCCCTGGTAGAGGGGGTGGCGGAGTGTTTTAATGGAACTAATTGTTCACTTCTAAAAGTAAAGTCCGCGAAACAACATGTATAATAACCAATAAATAAATCTTCTTCAATTATTACTTAGTGACAAATCAGTGATTGTAATAAGAACTGCCATAAATACATAATATACAAACAAACCAATGTTTAATACTGTCCACAGCTGCAAGGGTTAAATTATAACCCAACAACCTGAATTATCGAAGGAGAGTTTTAATAAATTCTATAACTACGTAACATAATTATACAGTCATAGCGTATTATCTGATTCTGTAATACAATTAATTTTTAAATAAAATGGTTCATAAAAATTGCTGTATTGTGCTTATAAATTATAAGCAATATTTATAAATATTTTTTAAAATGTTTAGTTATACAAACAAAAAATTTTCAAATTGAAAAAAAAAATACACTGACGAGATTTGAAACCACAATTTTTTAACTCTCTATGAATGCTATCGTAAAAAATACACATATCAAACACTGTAAGATGAGTAGTAGCGTGCGAGGTCTATTTATCAAAACTTTAATTAATTTTTATAATTAAATTACTTCTCATAGGCCTATAATATTTTTAATGATTTGGTTTAAACTATCAACTTTATCATCATGCGAAGCTTTATTAAAATCCCTGAAGAGTAAACCTGAAGTTCTCCTTGTGAATGTTTCACCACTATGCTAATCTGGTACTAAAATTAATATTTTAAGGAACGAGTTTAAAGGATGTGTGTATTAGTTTGTGGTTTGTGGTTTATGATTTGCGGTTTTTACGTATAAAGATTATGTATCATCATTGCTTTATTTTTGAAATGCTTGAGTTGGAAATAAAAGTTCTTAGAAAATATAACTAAGACTTTTGGTTGCGGCTTTGAGTTCTTTGTACTGCTGATCGTTTGTGTCAAAGTAATCGTTAGTATGTAGTACATCAATTTATTTTTTTATTTTAACTAAACATCTCTGTGGGTCAAATGTGATGTGTTTTATATCTGTGATTTTAAAATATGTTTGTATATATACTTGTTTTCACATCTCTCGAATGCCTCACGAAATCTCATTGTTTAGATACTCGTTTCTTAAAGGCTTTTTACGAATCGTTATTATTGATGCGATGCTGTTCTATATGCGTGTTACCCTTGTTTCCCTCAAATTGAAAAAAAAGGTTCTAAAATTGTATTATCAACGTGTCTCATAAAAGAATTCTAAAAGTGTGTGTTATTGGCATTTCATAAAAATAATATTCCTAAACTTAAACTTACATGAGTAAATAACTAGTATTAAAAATGCGGATGTCAATTGCAGACTATGAGCATGTCAATGGACAGTAAATTGCTCCAGGGAAAATTGCATTTATTTTACAATCATTTATTGTATTGAAACATGCTTGGCATTTTTTATTATTCATATTTTAAACTTGGAGTAATATTTTAATTGGAAATTCATTATAGTTACAAACAGACAAAAATATGAATGTAGAGTAGAGGAATGACATGCTCGTTTATTGCTAGGGGTTTATTGAAACATTTTTTCTAGAGTCAATATTTCTTGAGATCCACTAATTATATTTTAATGAAATAAAAATAAATAGATGCTGTAACTATTCTCTACCGAGCAAATAAAAAATAATTAATATATTGTTCATTATTTTTTAATTAATAATTGTCTAGAAGAAGTGCTTGGAGCTTGTTGTACTTTTCTTACCTCGTGTTTGGAGCTTGTTGTAATTTTTTTTTTCTTCAAATATATCAAGAAATTTAACATTTTTCTGAAATAAGTAGTTCTTCTCATAAATCAACATAAACTACAATTAGAGCGGCGGCATCCGAGTGGAAAGGGTTAATTCAAATAAAATATATAGTATTTTCTGTAACAAAATTTCCATGTGCTCACGTTTTACAAACTTATACATTTTATCTAATATTCTTTTTTGAATCAGTATAGTCTTCACTATACTAGACAATACCATTCTTTCATGTTATAACTAGCCCCAAGATTTAGTTTCAACTAAGCCCGGTGTGATTTTTTTGTACTTTTAAAAATATAATTACTTATAAAATTTAGCAAAGACAAAGATTGATGAATGTGGACGAAATAAAATTAAAAACTAGTGGTGTATGGCATCGTGCCTTAAGAGAAATTGCTGGAACTTTCCGTACCGTAACGAAATGTTCGAGGAACGGGATTATTATAAATAATACTGTAACATGTTTAATATTTATAAGAATTATATAAATTGAATTGCAAAGTTAAAATCATTATTTACATAAGAGAGCTTTAGAACTTTAGCAAGAATTAAATTTTATTTTCTGCACTTCTATTTTCTGCACTCTTTGCTTTGTATCTCCGTAAGGGCTGGACCTGCTTTTGCTAAAAACTAATCAGCACGTCTCCTTATCAATACGAATCGAATGTTTTTTGAATTATTCAAATCGGTTGATCGGTGTTCCCGAAATCGTCGACGAAAATTTGTATCCGCACATACACACACATACAACCATTTTTCTAAAAGATATGCCAAAATGTTTAGAAACTGAAACGCAAAGATATATAAAAAAATTATTTTCGATTTTTTTGCGATTACTATGACTTACCCTATGGAAGTTGATTACTTATACAATTTAGCAATCACAAAAATTGTTACACATCATCAAAGACTGATAAATTAGAAGTAAAATAAGATTTATAAAATTAAAATTTAGTCCATAATCGTAACGCAAATCGAAATTTTAAGAAGGTTCAATTTTATATTACATGCTAAAATGACGCACCTGCACAATTCTGTTTACTGTTTACCTGCAGAATAAGACAATACTATGCAGGACGGTTACATATCCAAACGAGACAATAGAATATTTTAATATCGTTTAAGATCTTATTGAAACACGCATGTTACTACTTACCCCTCTTAGCTACCCTACTGATATTATTGGACATATTTGCGAACATAAGAGGTATTACAACTTTCGACTGTATACGAGTATACCTAAATTTTGGTTAATGAGCACATTTTATAAATAGAAGTAATATGCTTAATGAGCACAAGAATTGTAAAAATGTTTTACTAACGATTGGAACATTCATTACTTTGCGCTACTTGTACAGTTCTGGAATGCTTTATCTAAATTCCATTATATTTATAAAAATGCACAATTTTATGCTATTCTTTATTACAGCAGTAAAAGAATTTCATCTATTTCTTTATTTATCTGTTCAAGAAGTAGAAATATCCATCAGATATCTCTTATTCCAGCCTCGGGGCTGCTTCGTCTCCATTTACGAATCGCTTACCGATGAAGGGATGCCTCAGGTTATACCTAGCGCAGAATAAGTGGTGGCATATGGATTTTTTAATAATTTCTATAGAAGATAGCACGGAGAAATTGCAACCCCCGAAATAGCTGCGGGCATTTCGTGTTCCGCTCCAAATTGACCCGGCGCGCTCTCAATTAGAACGCGCGTTAAGAGGGTCGCCGACGGTTCAAGGGTTGTTATTCAATTCTGTATATCATACAGAATATATGTACACATTTGATGTACGCTCGTGCATATTTCAGATTTGATGTTTGTTTAATAAGACAATTTCTAGGCTCTGTTGTATTTGCGATACAATTTTGGACAGCGTTTTCCACGGCTCATAATTTATTTATATTTGTATTTTAAGCTTTATACATACATACTCTATAAAGTAAATATTTATGAATACTTGCTCTGTATCCCAATTTAATCCATCGAAACAATATCTAAATAATAAAGACATATTCTTTATAGATTATAATGTCAGTCAGTATTATGTCAGTGTCATGATCAATTCAAATCGTTCTAAATTGATAATATTGATAAGAAATACTTAAAGCAAAATAATATTAATAAATATTCAGAGCTATCTTGTGGTTTAGTGGTTAGAGCATATTTGTGGGCTGTTCTCGCTGTTCTGATATTCAATTCAATTCCAATTGAACCCTTTTGCTACAAGGGTCGTCCATGGACGACATCAACTCGACTGCTTGTATTCACGTGTGTCGTCATATATCAGTAAAAATATCAATACAAAGGGTTAAAATCGAAGATCTTCCACATTCCAGCAGGTTATACAATAGTTATAAGACACAATCAAGTGCATTGTTCAAAAATATTTGAACCAAAATTGATATATATAATATATATATATATATATATATATATATATATATTCACCGTTTACTTATATATTAATTCTATTATATTCTATTTGATATTATATATATATATATATATATATATATATATATATATATTAAGTTTTTATTACGATCACATAATTCTTCAAACTAATTGTATTTTTTTTTTTGTTTCAGGTAAGAGTTGATTCCTTGTTATATGCGCAAATTATGGTAAGATTTATAATTATATCCATAAACTAATTTTGTTATCTAGAGGTTTGATTGTTTATTACCTACTGTAACCTATTTTATATTAAATTATAAATCATAAGCTATTATGATTAATTTACTTGTACAATATTTTATCCAAATTTATAGAAAATCGTTGTGAAATTTCTTTCTAAACCTACATAGTTTTGTTTTGTTTTTTAAAGATGTTTTCTGACTGTTCAATCAGAAGTCCTAGGTTTGATACCCGCTTCGGGCAGTCTGATGACAAGCAGTAGTAACATCAGTTTCTATTTGACAATATAGATAGCATTATGTTCTCAAGCAAAAGTAGCCAAAAAAATCGTCAGAATTACAGAAATTGTTATAATAAGAACGTAGAGATTGCACAACTGTTTGGGCTTACCATTTATAAAACCGACGTAGTTAAGTCAAATTATGACAACTACTTATAGGACCTTTAAGTTCTCTGATCACTATTTAAGTAATCACAAAAACGTTTAAAATTACTTCTAATTTTACTTCTAACATTTTCATAATTTCATACACACATACACACATACGGTATGTTAATTAGCGATTACTCAGTAACTACAAAATTTATTAAATTCTACAAAAATTAAAATAATTTGCAAAAAAGCAAAATACAAAAAGTTATAAATCCCAACAATTAAAAAATCACAAAAAACGTATTTTAATTTTTGTAGAATTTAATCAATTGTGTAGTTACTTATAATAGTGTAAACATTATAAAGATAAAAATTCTTCATACTATACAAGCAAAACACAGAAGGAATGAAAAAACTAAAAATTAACTAGGGGAACCAAAATTTATTAATTAAAATCTTCTTTTTATTTGTTTACCTGGTTTGGCATTTATTGTTTTACATTTATAATAAATTATTTTATAATAGTTTATTTAGTTTGTAATTATTTTAGTAGATACAATTTGATGATAAACTATTATATTAGCTGTTTATATTTAGCGCCAAAAATCTACAAAATAAATATCTTTTAATATTATTATTTATTTACGACAAATTTACTGCAAACATTCTCCAGAATATGTTTCTGGTCAACCTGATGTCAAGTAGTAGCTATTGTAAATAGCCTTTCCACTATATGACCAAGCACCGAGTAAGATTTCAACTTATACCTCATGGACATGCTCTTCGAAAGAGCAACCGATATGTGCATGTCCACATTATCGTAATTGTTAAATGGCATTACGTTACCGTAAAGCAAAACAATCAAAAGTTAAATTAAAAATAAAATGAGTTAATTTGATAGGACAAAAGTTTTATCTGAAATAATTGTGTCCCCTTTATACATCATTGAAAAGCTTCGTGACTCGTGCACATTAAGGCTGCGCGCCCCTAGCCAAAAGCCATCCGGCTTTTGTATAAACTCACAGTTAGTTGTTCTGTAGAAATAATATGAATTTAGGATTTAAGGATATATATATATATATATATAATATATATATATATATATGCTCGAACAAAGGGCTCCATTTACTAAACCATATATAAGAAATCAGTAATTAATATAATATTGAAACAAAGTGCATTAAGGTTTGGTTTCTCCCTGATATGTATCCTCACCAAGCTTATTGATATAATTAACTTTATACGTCAGGGTGTCCCAGAACTCAACGTCAAGCCGAAAGGGGGTGATAGTATTGACCGTTACTTCTCAGGAAAAATATTAAAAAAATGATCTCACGTTTTTGGAAATTATGAGCTTTTATGTGCAACCTAATATTTTGGTGAAATTGTGATAATTTTTTGATTATTATGGTTAATTTTATTACTTTTGTTCATTAAAATTATCTTACGTTGTTTGGAAATTATGAGCTTTTAAGTGCAACTTAGAGTCTTGGTTAAATTGTGATCATTTTTCAGTTATTATGTTTAATTTTATTATTTTTGTTCATTAAAAAATTATGTCACATTGTTTGGAAATTATGAGCTTTTAAGTGCAATCTAGAGCTTTGGTGAAATTGTGATCTATTTTTGGTTATTGTGGTTAATTTTTTTTACTTTTGTTCAATAAAAATTATCTCACCTTGTTTGGAAATTATGAGCTTTTAAGTGCAACCTAGAGCTTTGATGAAATTTTGATCATTTTTTGGTTATTTGGTTAATTTTGATTACTTTTGTTCATAAAAAGATTCTCACATTGTTTGAAAATTATGAGCTTTTAAGTGCAACCTAGAGCTTTGGTGAAATGTTGACAATTTTTTAGTTATTGTGGTTAATTTTTATTACTTTTGTTCATTAAAAAATTATCTCACGTGGTTTGGAAATTATGAGCTTTTATGTGCGACCTAGAGCTTTGGTGAAATTTTGACTATTTTTTGGTTATTGTGGTTTTTATTACTTTTGTTTATTAAATGTATGGATCCGTAACCGTGAATAACATTTCTAGAAGCACAGTCAGAAATAATTGCAAAATTGCCCAAATTTTCAAGAATTAATACTTTTTGTTGAACTATAAATTTTAAATTTCTAAAATCGACTTTAAGAGAACCCTCCATTTAAAAAAATGTACTGAAGTATATTGGCAAGTTTTATTAAGAGTTGACTCATTTGATCAGGATTGTATTATGGTAAAATATTTAATGGTTCCATAACAAAAATGTTGAGTTAAAAAATTAAAAATTATGAGTCAGCTAAAATTTGAATAAATCTTTGGCAAATATAGAATCAATTACAAATAAATCCCATTTGTATATATCAAAGGTCTAATGGCAATGCAGACAAATGTCATTACTGGTCAAAATCAACTGATTTTTTGAGCAGCCATTGTATGAATTTTATGAAAATTTTAACATTTTGTCAACCTTTTATTGCTTCTGAAGGAATAAAAGAATAAAATAAAATAAAAGAATAAAGAATCTGAAGGAATATTTATTTATTAATTTAAATTTAAACTGCTTTACATGATTTGGATATTACAGGATTTTAAGTGTTAAAGTTTGTTGCTCAAGTTTCTTTTTTTCACTCAAATCGTACACACATACACACATTTATTTACAATTATTATGACTTGCATAGAATGGATTATTTCTACAATTTTTTAACTAATATTATTGATATTATATTAATTTTGTAATTTTATATTATGATAAATATTTCAAAATTTAAAGAAAATATGAAAAAAATTAAAACGAAGTAAATGACAAAGTTTGGTGGTTGTGCCGATTAAAAACTGTTGACATTTACAGTTTTGAAAAATTCGTAAAAAACAAACAAATTTAAGGGCTATGATAGCTAGACGTGCAATGAAAATGTTCAAATAATTGCAAGCAGCCCTTTTAGGGTGTGTGCCGTTTCAAATATAAAGGTATAATAAAAATATAAAAAAATAAAAATAAAATATAAAATGTGTATCACCTAATACTAGTCTTTTCATTTACCCATTTCTGAGCTTTTTTAATAATAATACTGCGTTTCATGATACGCCTCCTGATTTTAATTTAAAGCACGTCTCTTTTCGGGTGGGTTCATGATTACAAAAGTGGTACCGTATCTTAGTAGAAAGTTTACCGAAGGGAGCATAAATAAGGTAAAAGGGACTTTTTAGCTTCAGACAAAGCAATATAATATATCAAGGGATAAGATATAGGGAACAGTACCAAGCCCTTAACGCTAAAGGTCAGTAATCCTGTTAACTTTTTCATCCCCGGCGGAAAAATCAAAATGCGATACAGGAAATAACAACGACTGCTTTTTGAGATTTTACGCCATATATGAAATACATAAATAATCGGTGAAGTAAAAAGATTCCAGCAAATGTTTCGCTTTGCTAATTAGCAGAAAAGGATTATCCGTTTGGTTTAATGCTTTTCTGCAATATTGTTTTATATACTCGCAATAGTTGGGTTCTTATGCTCATAAATAATGAGCTGAATAATATTCTTATGAATAGCGAGGATTAAAGTACTTTTCAAGGATATGAAATATAATTTATGTTCAAGAGAAAAGGATTTAAAGTTGATTCGCTGATCATAAAATGCATTACATCTTATCGTAGGCTTGCCGCAAAATGGAAAAGTCAGCTTTAGCGGATTAACCATCTCTTGTAGAAAATTATGATAATGATGAATATAATTTAGATTCTTAATTTTGTGTATGATTTTAAATTATTTGGAATTTGAACACTATTAATTCTCCAACTAGAGGGTTGACAAATAAATCTGTAGCACCATTTGGAGCAGTACAGCGTTTTTTATTGCATGCGAAATTTAATTAATTATGCAAAAAGTAGATCTAATTTCTTTATTTCGGCCCAGCCAAGCCCGACATCAGGCAGCATGATATCAAATTTCCACTTCAGATTATAGATTTTAATTTAATTTCAAGTGGAAATCATCTTTTGTAGACAAAGCTGCAATATTAGACATAAGAGCTAATATAATCGCAACACGTAGGAGTCTAGTTAAACCGATGGGTTGCCTCTCATGAAAATCATTAGTTTAAGTCTAAACTAACAGTTTATAGAACAATGTAATTCTAATTAGTTTTCTTTACTGTCCAAGCAATGCATAAAAAAAGTCTTTATTTATTTCGATCTAAACATATTAGAACTACATCTCACTCTATAATACTATTTCGACGTCATTGCATTTCAGTTATCTATCACAGATTTTCAGATATTTTGTATATATTTCGGACAGTAGTATCGTCCATATATCTGATTTTATAAGTTTAAATAAAGTTTTTTGATAATTCGAAACTTCTTCTTCGAAAGTTTACTTGCTGAATATTTTCAATGATTCGAAACTTTACAGCTCTACAGATGTATATATTTGATATATATATATATATAATATATATATATTATAAACAATTTAACACTACACACACTATTTAACAATTATAACACCAAGCTATCAGTAGTTCTAACATTTAAAAATAATATGAATTAGAGATAAAAAAAACTAAATGTACATAGTTTGTTGAATTCTAAACACTGAATGAATTGTGTTTACAAAGATTTTTTGAAAAATGTGCAAACTGGTAAAAACATATGGTTTCGGAAAGTAATAAAAAAGCGACACGCTTCATTCAGTAATAATGTTGTTTGAAAATTAGTCGAGGAATATCTTGTTATCATTATACAGAGCGAATAGTTATCAAGTCTTTTGTTGATTGCTTTTTGTTTAACGATATTAGACAACCTTCACTAAATCTTCTTTTAAACATATTGATTTCAAATTGTAATATACTCGGGTTTAGAAAATCAATATGTTATGCTGAAGTTATTTATGTGTTCTGTGAGCATTGTTTTATTTTGATTCGTATTTTTTGAATGATTTCTGTGGTTGAGAGATTTTTGTGTAGATTTTGGCTAGTTTCGCCAATGTAAAACCTTTGGCAATTTAGACAATTTAATTTGTATACTAAATTACTTAAAATTTTCGGATCAAATTTAGAATTCACTCTAGTAAATAATGTTCAAAGAGATAAAGTAATATTAGAGTAGTTTTTATCTCATTGTCAGATAGCACTCTTAACAAAAATTACTTTTGACTCCTTAAAAGCAATGCGGTCTACAGATCATGCTAATGTAGGGCACTGACTCAATGCAATAACGGAAACTTGTTCGAACTAACATACTTCATCTTTCTCTCTTTGGATCCTATACCAAATTCAGTATAGTTTAGCTGTTATGGCGACTGTCACTATAGTATCCGTATCAGTAGTATTGTAGTTTAATATTATCCAGTCTACCCTACTCTTTACTTTTTTTAGTAATTGTCCAACTTTGTTACATATTTTAGTCTTTAATTTTTTTAGGTCTAGTGAATGGAAGCAAGGACGAATAATAGGCAAAATTTTGCACTAAATTTTTAAAGAAAATTATGTTCTTTTGATGTTTTCCCAAATATTAGACTCTGTGCCCACATATGTCAACATCAAATTCAGGATTACATATTATATATATGTATATTTTATATATATATATATATATATATATATATATATATATATATATATATAAGCCTTTATATATAAATATATTAATCTGTTTACATATGCGTATGCATGCTCCATATACTGTTCTCGACGCCCCCTCAATAAAAGAATGGTTCGTTGTTTTCATATGACGTAATTGATTTGTATCATTGCATTGTGATTATATTAAATACGTAATTAATTTTAATAGGATGAAATTAAACATGTTATCGATAATGATATACTAAAATTTAATTTAGAACAATAACTGATATACTAATAATTTTGTTTATGGCATTCTCATTTATATTTTGCATAATAAATTTGATATTGATTTGCATATACAATAAAATGCCTAATTACGCTATTTGTTGAATTGAATTGAAAACAACAGGATATTATAAATGTGGTTAATGTTGTAAAGGAATGTAGAAAAAATCATTCATTTAGAAAATCAAAACTTTGTCAAAATTAACATCGGAATTTTTGTCGCATTTCGCAAGGGCGCGATTTCTGGCATAGTATGATTGATCAATGTTCAACTCAGAAAGTTTGTGAAAATTTACCGAAAGTTTTTTTACCTGGATTTTGAAATAAACTGTACGTAAAGGCCTTTTATCAAAAAATGCTCATATTAAAATATTTAATATTAACTAGACAGATTTTTGATAAGGCGGTGTACTTAGAAGTTACGTAGTTAGCAATATATTGTCTATTTACTTCATTTGTTTTTTGATACATTATACAATTTAGCAAATTAGTTAGCAACATAATTTGTTTTTGTATATTGTTTTCAAGGTTTGTAACAATTCGAATTTGTCATGCCACAACAGTCTGGTTTAAAATTTATTTTGTATTGTTTTTGAATTGGGAACATAGAGGTGAATGTTGTTTGTATGTTTTTTTGAATTGAGAATATTTTAATTGCAAGATCAGTTGTAAGAGGAATAAACTTACCGGTATGTGTAAATAATCGATTTATTTAACAATTTTTTTTTAATCTATGTATGATCCACCTATCTGCTTGTCCTCATATCTACCTTTCTACATTTATTCTCGTTTACCTGTTATTTCTCTACCTGTTTATCTTTCTACCTGTTTATCTCTGTTCACCTCTCTACCTGTCCACCCATTTACCTGTGTGTCTGTCCACCTATTTATCTGTCTATCTGTCCATCTGTTTACCTGTCTACCTGTCCAACTATTCATCTGCCTACCAATCTACTTGTTTACTAGCTTACCTATCTATCAGTTTTACCAGTCTACCAGTCTGATGTTTATCTGATTACCTTCCACTTATATATTAGTTTTTCAGGGAGTGTGTCATTTTTTTAGTTGCAATCTTTGAAAGTTTCTGAAGAAGCAAACATTTTATATACTCATCAAATTAATTATATGAAAAATTAAATAAAATGTATTAATAACCTAGGCTTTTAGTTCACGTTTAGTTTTAGTTGTTGGTTATTGTAATCAATTCTACAGTAACTAAACTTAATAATAATTGTAAACAACCAGCAAATACAGACATTTTATTATTGTCTTATTTTATATACATATTATAGACTATTTAATGCATGCGAATAATTCATATATATTATGGAATGAAATTTTTCATCATGAATAAAACTACTTTAATCATTTACTCTACTGATGCGATAACCCTGAGTTTTTTCCAAATCTAAATTTAATATGTTTAATATTCATAAGATATTATAAATTTATGTTTAATGGATTCCTTAAGCTTTTATATCGCTGAAGTTGAATTTGTTTCC
>NW_020538040.1:147068054-147145255 GCF_003426905.1 Ctenocephalides felis
AGCGAACAAATGAATGAATAAAACTTATTCATTTGTCGCTAAGTTATACCTAAAACATTTTTTTTTAATTTTCAAAATTTTTTCCACGCTATTTCCATACGAAGTTTGATACTGTTTGATACGGGAAGTTCCAGCAATTTGCCTTAAGGCACGATGCCATGCGCCCCACTAGTTTCTGACAAAGTTATCAAGGAAGTACATACTTTGACAAACATTAACTTTCGCGATATGTGTAAGTAATCGACGTCATCAATAAGAACTAAAATTTGATATCGAAAAAACACCTTTTAAAATTGTTTCACTTATATTTTAGACTATTTATTTCATGAACGATGTTCATTTTTGCAATATTTATTAAATTAATTTTTATAATTGCTCCTCGTAGGCCTGCAATATTTCAGGAAGTTCGTCATTACACTACTATACATAAAGATTCATTAGAATTATCAAATAATTTTTTTCAACAATTAAGTGCAAAAAAACGACCAAAAAACTTATCACTACATTTCCAATATCAACAGTTTGGAACAGTTTTTGAAATTTTTAAATCAGGAATTTTGGCGAAAACTATGACAATTTTTTTTTACTTATGTTAATTATAAAGAAACGGCTTGGCCGATCATCGTCTTAAACTATTCAACGCTAGTCTTTATAGAGTTTTATGAATTGACTTTTATATTCTTAAAATCAATTTTGGGGTGCAATTTTTGGATCAGTTAAATAATTAGCGATGACAAAACTCTGTCAGACTATTGAAAATTTAAAGAATAATTAGAATAAATAAACGTATCACGTATTCAAAATTTGTACCAAGGTTTATAAAAGTTATTTTGGTTTAGCTGCATGGATTGTGCATTGCATTTGTTAAATTGCAATTTATTTATTAACTTATGCAAAGCAAAATGATCAATTTCATCTTAATTGAACTATTACTTAGTTGTATGTACTTATATATTGGCAGTATTAATTTGCTTTGACAGTATGTTTATATGCTTTTTTTATTTTTATTACAAATCATGATATGTATATATAAGGTAAACTATTGTTGTTACGAATTTATAGATACATGCTGAACGTTTAGTGTACTAATGTGGATGCTTGTTTCATCCCCAACATAATTTGAAAAATATATCTGTCACGAATGGCATTTAGTTAAAAGTGACAATATAATCAAAAATTCACATTTTTATTTTCAGTTAATGCATTATAAGTGACAAATACTTTTTTAAATGGCTTTATCCGAAAATTTTTCTACATCTGAATGCTATTTCGAGTCATGCATAAACTTTCTTAGCGATTTTGAGTGGCTGTATAACTTTTCCAATACAGAATTACTCGTGAAAAATGTTCTTGAACATTTTCCAATTGAGTGGAAAATGTGTTTTAATAATATGACTTATGATGAACTCTGCCATATGCCTGCTGGAGAAATAAATGTAAGTTTATTTAAAATGATTTTTTGGCGTTAAGTTCACGTTTCTTAAAATGAATTTTGTGCATTATTTTAGGAAACGTGGCCCTCAAGTCTTAAACAGTTCTTTAAAGAATTAAATGCATTAAAACCAAGATTTTCTTATACAGAATGTATAAGTTCAAATCACAAAAACCTTCAGGATGATTTAGGACGTCACGCTACTGGTATGTCCAAAAAGAAACAACACGAAGTGCTTAATTTAGTAAAACAGATTGAACAATACTGCGATGATGTCAATGTTATAGTCGACGTAGGATCAGGCCTGGTAAAATTTTCTGAATAAATTGTATTTATGCTTCTTTTTCAACATCAGCTACAATCACATTTATATAGCATTATAATCATCTGGCGGCTCTCAAAATCAAAATCTCAAGATCAAGAAAGAAAATGTAAAAATATTTTAGGGTATTTTTTATTTATATTTTTATCTGCTTTTTCTTTCTGTCGTTGTTTAATAATGTATCAAACAGCTTAAATTTGAAAAACAGTTGCAGAACGAAAAAAGGATTTGCTTCAAAGATTTTTTAAGTACAAAGTTTCGATTTAATTCATATAGCTTCATGTTGGCGCCAATCAGCTTGATAAATAATTGCATGCTTGCTGTTTAGATTTAGGTATTTTTGTTATATCAGTGGTTTGTATGGTTTAAATAACATAGTAATTAGGAATTTGATCTCAGGGCTATCTTAGTCAGTTTCTTCATGAAAAATGTGGATTTCATGTTTTGGGTATAGAGGCAGATGAAACTAACATCCGATCGGCGAAAGCGCGGCAAATGAAATGGTTTCCAAAATCATTAGATAAAGTTTTATATGTCCAACACCGTGTTACACCGAAGTCTTGCAGTGCAATTAATGAGTATCTCAAAAATACTGGATGGGATCTGACTAATGGAGTTTGCATGGTCGGTCTCCACACCTGTGGTGATCTAGTTGCCTCAGCAATTGACATCTTCAATTCAAGTAGTTTCTTGAAGAAATTAGTAGTAATGCCTTGTTGCTATCATAGGATGCAGTTTGAAAATATTGACGGTGCTGAGATTTTTCAGAATTTTCCATCTTCGAAAATCTTAAAGCAAAAGTTTGAAAGTGCTAGATGTACAAAGTATTTCAGAAGACCATTCTTAAGACTGGCATGCCAGCAGAGGCCCGGTGTTTGGGAAAGTTTTGATGGCTTTGAATTAGAAGCGAGATCGTTCAGATTACTTAGTCGATCTATACTTGAACTTTATGTTAAAAAAGGTATTATAAAGTAAAATTTACATGAGCTTTGGGGAATTTTTAATGTGGAGACAATTGAAAATATTTCAGAAAATTTATTATTGGTGAAGAACAAGCGTAAAGCTACAAAGAAGAATGGAAGTAAAAATTGCTTTCAGAATTTTTTGACAGATGTAGAGATAGGATATACCATAAAGCATTTATTCGAGGTGAATATTTAATTAAGAGAATATAATTACAAAAAGGTATTCTGCTATGCACTTATAAAAGACAATTGTATTGTATGAAAATTTATCATCTGTTCATAGTTTAATGGGACGTCGGAACATGAATTTGCAAAACATTCTAATGAGATGACACGATTATGGCAATCAAGAATTGACGAACCAGTAGACATAAAACTACTTTCTGGTGCTTTATTAGTGCTCCAGGCTTGCATGCAACCAGTTTGCGAAAATTTGTTGCTCCTCGATAAGGTGGAACGTTTGAACGAATCAAATGTTGTGGAAAACGCTAAATTCATCAAAATTGCAAACGAAGCGATATCTGCTAGATGTTTTTGCTTAGTAGCTTCTAAAAAAGATTTATGACGAACAGAGATATATTTAAATTTTAACATGGATAGAACAAAATTAGGAAACGTTTGAACTCAAATATTCAAAGATTTTTGTGCAATAATTCAATTTTATTACTTTTGATCTCGTTTTTAATCAGGCTATATTCCTTCATAGTTATAAAACTTAAAGCTACATAATTAGAATAGTATAATTATTGATAATTCGCCTGTGAAAATCGGTTTTTTATGGCCGATATATTTTTTTGGCAAAATCAACAAAGAGGTATAATTTATTATGAAACAATATGAATTTTAAACTAAATTTTAATAATGTATTGTTTTAATTTAAATTTAAAATTTTTTTGATTTATAAATTTTAGCTAATATGATAAATTTAACGATTTCCTTCATAGATATAGAACATAAATTTAGATAAATAAAAGTATTGATATTTTTCCTGTAAAAAATCATATTATTGTCGGTATATTTTTTTTGACAAAATCAAATTATGATAATATAAATGATAATATAAATGACAATATAAATTTTAATAAAAAAAAGTATTTAATTTGCGTTTGAAATTTAAATGTAGCAGATGTACAAATTTTAATATAATAAGTATAACGGTTTCCTTCGTCAATATAGAACCTATATTTGGATAAATAGAATAGTATAATTATTGATACCTTTTTTTGTAACGGATTGTAGTCGGTATATTTTTTGACAATATGAAATTATGGGAATATTTTATTATCATACAATACGAATTTTAATGTAAAAAATTTTACTAATGTATTTTCCTAATTTAATTTTTTTACCGGATTTATGAATTTTACCTAATATAATTAGTTAGTACAACAAAAGTAAAATGATTTCCTTCATAGATATAGAACTTAAATTTAGTTTAATAGAATAGTAAAATTATGGATATGTTTGCTGTTAAACGACTTTATAGTCAGTATAATTTTTGACAACATGAAATTATGGGCATATTTTGCTAGAATAAGTCAATATGCATTTTAATATATATTTTTTAAAAATGTATATAATTAATTTAAATTGTAAATTTTTCGGATGTATAAATTTTAATTAAGATAATGAACATAAGTTTTAACATATCTGCAAGAAACTAACATATTTTTTATCATACAACCTGAAACTGATATAGTACGAAAAATCTGATGCAAATTCAGTTTGAAATTGCAATGAGTTTATTACTGATTAATATGCGAATTATATAATTTTGAAAGTACAACATTACATGTATTTTTTGTATTTGTAGTGATATTTTTGACTATATAGTTTTAAGATACGATAAGTAAACCTTTTTATATACTTTTCTGACTTTTACCAGTGATTAACTAAGAATAATAGATTTTTGTTGATAGATCTCTAGGATAAGAGAAAAGTAACCAAATATGGATTATCAAAAATTATTGAGAAACTTAATTATTTATACAAAAGGTATGAATTATAATGAATATTAATTTTATGGTGTATTTTTTGTTCTTGCCAAAAAATATAAATCATATTTTTATGATAAAGATCACGAGACATTTGTTGACTGATCAAGATGACATTTGTTGACTGATTTGTAATACATTTCTTTCTGTACTGTACTTTTGTGTTTTAGAATTTTTTCTGTTTTAAATAATAATGATGTTTTCATATTGGTTACTTTTCTATATTTGTTTTATATGATTAGTTTTGATAAGCGCCGTATATTAAAATTAGTTGTAGGAAAAATGAAATTATCACCCTTTCTACGAATAAGAAATTTAATTTTATTTTGCTAAAATTGATCAATTCCAATTTAACTATTCATTTTATCAAATTTGACTTTTGTTTTGTCATAATAATTTTATCTAAGCGGCGCCCATCATACAAAATATAAATTATGCCTAATTATAAATAATAAAAAAACATTGTATGAATAAAATTAATTTAATCATCATTTATGTTAATAATTTTATTGAATTTGAAATTTATGCTTTTTGATACAAACAATTTTTCTTATTGTTAGATAAATAATAACATATGTTTTGGAATGTCTAAGATTATTTTCCAATGACATCATTTTTTTAATAATATAAGATAAATGAAAACTAAATTATGAAAATGTAATAACATATCGTATTATTTTATTTTATATTGGAAATACATACATAGCACAAATTCTTGAATATCTTCTCTCATTTTTTTCTTTATTTGGTTAAATACATATTGATTGAGTGTTTAGAATGGGTCTGGGCTTGGTTTAATCCTGAAATAAAAATATGTAATTAAATATATGTAATTACAATATTTATAAAAATGGTACTTATTTTAATGTTTTATTATTTCTGAAGATTGCATAAAGAATGGAGTTATTAAAATAGACATAATTTTTTAAATAATTCTTAAACGTTTTTAACTTTTTCCAGACATATAAAAATAACCAAAACTTAAATTAATTATGTGAAATTTGTACAGTTTTTTGAAAATTCGATCCACACGTGTTACACAAAATTGTAAAAGGACGTGTGTTCTAATTAATAATGTTAATTACATACTTTAGTGTCGCTGATCTCTCAGGGGTTCATAAACAGATAGCTGGGATAGCGTTTGTTTGTGTTTTTTTTCATTATCTTTATTATAGCTGATAAATAAAAAAAATTTTTCCGAGTTGTGATAATTTTTAACAAACTTTTCAGACGGCAACTCAATGGTTGACATATCTGTATTTGATATATTTGTTATTAGAATTTCTTTAATACTGATGATATATTTTTGAGGAGGAAGGTTTATTTTCAATTGGAAACATATTTCAATCTATATTTTCAAAAGACATTGGATATCATGGGGCCAGGGGTGGCGAATTCAAATTGTTGGTGGGCTAGCACCAACTATAGTCCCGGGTTCGCAGGTGATCCCAGCCACGGCCAAGTCCGATATGAGGCAGCTTTGATATCAAACTTCCATTTGAAGTTATAGATCACAAATTTAATTTCAAGTGAAAATTGCTTCTCCTGGAATAACTACTACATTGCCATCTATTCAAAGAACCATATAGTAACGTCAAAAAAATACTGAATTTCCTAGTATGACATAATTTGATTAATTAATGGTATAACAAAAAAGAATCGATATTACTACAAAAAAGCAGATAAATTTTATTTATACATAAGGCTCAAGAATAGTATTTGTCAACTTCCCGTCGAATAGTTATAATAATGGGCCGAAAATCGAAAATGAAAATTTTTGCATCTCTTCACGTTTTGAAGGTTTCTGAACATTTTGGCGTACCTCAGCAAAAATAGATGTGTGTATGTGTTTTGTATGTCCGCATTTTTTCGTCCACGTTTTTGGGCGCACGGATCAACCGTTTTGAATGGTTCAAAAAACATTCGATTCCTATTAATAGGGTAATGTGCTGATTAGTTTTTGGCAAAGGCAGGCTGTTAAGGAGATACGGAGCAAAAAATGCAGAAAATAGAAATCAAGGTTTTGAGAGAATGGACCATCCGATTTGAATGATCTAAAATACATTCAATTTCTAATGATAGTAAGAAGTAGTGATTAGTTTTTGACAAAGGTAGGCCCAGCCGTTCGAATGTACAAAAAATGGCAGTTTTTGAGAGAACTAAGCATCCGATTTGAATGATTCAAAAAACTTTCTGCTTGTGTTGGCAAAACAATTGCTTCTGGAAAAAAAATAAAAATAGAACTGTATCACTATGCAAAAAGTGACCTTCGGGAAAATAACAATTGACATATTAGGCCTGACTAATAAGTGTTTCTGTCTAATATAATAAAAAGCTATTTTCGCACATTAAAGTCGAACAAAAGCTTTCCATTTAAAGTGTTTTTCCTTTTGCTGGTGTTTTTATTTGATCTAATTTTGAATTTATCAATGAATGGCTTGGATGTTTTATATTCTAGTTACTATATATCTGATAACTTTCAGAAAATGATCGTATTTTTAAGGATTATTGGACTCCCCCTCCCCTTTGATGATACGAGGTGATATTCAAAATTACAACCACCTCTCTCCCCCATCACGTTTATTGTTAGTTACGTAAAAAATGTAAATTTTTTTGAAAATGTTTGGATTTTTTCAGATAAAAAATAAATACACGTGATATCTTACCATACCCCTTCCTCCCCATGAGATTTTGTGATTTTTAGTGAAATCCTCCCCTCCTAAAAACTTCACGTGATAATTGGACGCCCCTTTATAGTATATTTTATCTAATTTTATTGCAATCTTAACTAAACATAATTCTTGCGTAATTTGTCCCTGGCCCTCGCACTACATGACAATAAGTTACAAAGAGTTGATCGAGGGACGATATATTACTGTACACACACACATATATAAATGTATATATATATATATATATATATATATATATAAATTTTATTAGAACTGAACCTTTTCGCTTTGACGGAAGTATGAATTAAAATAGAGGCCAACAATGCGTGTATCTGAGGGAGCGAAAATATATGTTACACCTAATTCCAAAATACAATTCCCAGAAAGTGCGACTCGCCAATTAGTCTAATGACGTCTGTCGCTTTTTGGTGATAATTGCAAGAGCCTATATTTGGTAATCGCTCAACGAACCGAAATAAGCTTCAAAGATTATAATCTTTTACTAATATTATTTTTTTTTAAATTAAATATAAATTAACATTATATTATTATTAAAATTTTAATTATAATACCATAATCTTCTACATAAGAATAAATGCATAGTGTGAATGAGAATAGTATATTTTTAAGCAACGAACATGTTAAATAGTATTCCCGTGAATACGCGATGTTGTGGCAATGTTGAAAATGAATCACTATCGATATGAAATTATTAATTAAATATTATGACTTTATCCTTAATTGGTTAGAAAATATATATATTCGAATGATCTTGCATTAATATAAATTGGTTTTGAACTTCAAAATCGTGCTATCGTTTATGAACAAAAAACAACTATAATTTATATCGTTGCTAAAAAAATACGTCATTAATCTCTTGTGAATCTCTTATCGTCATCTTATCTCTTGTGAAATTTATTTTTTTATTTATTTATTTTTTGTGAAAAATTTAATTCATGGTGGCATCGGTGCTTATTGTTTTTTTTTTAAAAATATTTGCAATTTTTCTTTTAAACATAATTTATTATAAGTATTATTGTTACATACATATTTTAATTTTTATTAAATAACTAATATTATTTATGATTTTTTTATGAGCACCAAACCGTTTTTGTTAAAAAAAGTTTATTTTTTCATATATAATTATTTGTCTCTTCGAAGATGAGGAAACGTCGAAATAATCATATGTGGAAAATTATGTATTTTAAAAAAATGCTTTAAAAAGAGAAAACTAATAAAAAAAGATCTGTTATATTACTCTACTCGAATAAATAATAGAATTAAAATATGTTAACTCCTTTAGATCTTAATTATTATCTAATGAATTAAAATATGTTAGCAATTTATTATTTCAATTATAGATAATATCTTTATTTCTTATCTTTGGTCAATTTTGTTGATAACTATGTGATTAAAAGAAAACTACAAAGAAAAACCAAATAAAACTGAAAATTCAGTTATTTTGATATAGTTTAAATAAATAAATTACTAGCTTGTTTTTCATTCAATTTATTTGTTATGCATTCAAAACTGAATGAATAACTATATTATATTGGATCATGGGTGTAATTCATATCATATATTGCATCGGCGTTTATTTATTTACAGCCCTCTATTCAACCGTATTTATTGACAGTATAAAAAGATATTATGATTATTGTAGAGATATTAGAAAGAGATATTTTAGGCATACATATTAATTATTCTTAATACTTTTTTTCGAGGATATTCGATATTTGAAATGCCTTTTTTATATATCTGATCAACTTGGCTATACTAATCACTTATTATTTCACATAATTGATGAAAAAGTTATAAATAAAATTATCTATGGTTATGGTTATGTTAACTTCATACACAAAATATTTCCGTGGGGCACAAGTAAATAATAATAAACATTACTTTGTATAAAATCGATGATATTTAATCCTTACTTTAAAGTCAACGTTTTGTTTTGAATATAATATTTTCTTTGTAATTATCAAGGAAGGTTAATATCCGATTTACTCTGGTCCATGTCTTTGTATTCTTAAGAATCATTAACACATTTCCAATCTTTGATTTATAGAGTTGTCAATTTATATTACTCATTAATGTATACTTATCAAGTAATCTTAGAAAACAAACACAACCATGTTCTTTGACTTCAATATGAATTGATTAAAACTGATTTTAATTGATTTAAATTGCCAATTAAAAATATCCCTTTGTTTGAAGTAAACGTGCGTTATAAACTTTTATTAAATAATATAATTGAAAGTGGGTTTAATGTTATGCAATTAATAATACATTTCCATGCATTTAATTCGAACGTTTTACTCTTAATTTCTTATATTTAATATAATGAAATATTTGTCAAATATTTCAATTGTACAAAACAATACATTGTAAAAAATTATAGCAAATCAATTCCAGTACTTGAATCAATTACGTTGCCAAATAAATATCGAGTAGTTTCAACAAGTTTCAATTTATGATTAATTGACAAAATTCACTTGAAAAGGGCACGTAGGGGCTTTCAGCTACATTTTTAGTGGTGTGTTCCAAGTAAAATATATTTGGAATCATTCAAATCGGCTGCCACGTTCTCTCAAGACCTGAATTGCCTATTTTTAGCTTTTTTGTCCCGTTTTTTACCTGCCTTTGCCAAAAACTTATCAGCACGTCTCCCACGAAACGAATCTGACTATTGCTGAACCACTTGATAAATTAATTGACTTGAACAATTGAATAATATTGAAGTTTTTTTTTCTATATCATATAAATATGATATATTTTTTATAATATTCAAAAATAAAATTTGATTGATTTCATATATTTTATTAAAAAAAAAAGATTATTGAAAATTAATTAGCAAAAAAATACATAATAATGTAGGTCAAAAATTTATTTATCACATAAGAATAACATAAATATGAGAATAAAAATTGTAGATTACATATTATTGTATTTATGAAATTATGTTCTGGTGTGCTGCACATGATGATTAACGTAACATATTCATTTTGAATAAAGTGATAAGATTATAAATATCTGATGATAGCCCAAAATATTTTGTAATTGACACAGATTTGATCGACAGTATGAAAAAAGTTTATATTAGTCTTTCTTATTTCAGGCAATTTTACAATTGCAAGATATGCACCAATAAAAAACTTGTAAATAACTAAATTTTAATTATTTATTTGATTTAACGCTTTAAAAAATTTATTTGAAAATTATTTTTAGTAGCTATCACGGACTTTTTAGTAATAAACAGCGACCAATTTTAGTCCAAATGAAGCACAGTTAAAATGAAATATATTGAACATTTTCTAATAAAATAAATTATTTAAAATTAATATTAATTGCTACCGAAGTGACTATGTTGATTTTTTCAGAAATAATAATTAACTACTGATAACATTCTACCTAATTAACTAATTAAATAACTAACTGAACATTTGAACTAATTGTACTAACAAACAAAAGAGTAAAATGTACAAGCAAAAAACGTGTCATACTTAGGTTTTTCTTTTTTTCCTCGAAAACTTTCAATAATAAAATTATCAAGAATTATACCATTTTACAATCTTATTTAAATGCGCCAACTTTTAATAAAAGTTGCCAACATACTCTAGTACATTGTTTTTAAGAAAGGCATCGCAAAGTTGACCGATTTGTTTTAATATTAAATTTATAGTTCAACATAAAGTCTTAATTCTTGAAAACTCTGGGAAATTGTGTTATTATTTTGGATTGTGATTGTGGTTCTAGAAATGTTATTTATGGTTATGATTCCAAAGTTTAAATGAACAAAATTAGTAAAAATTAACTACAATAACTAAAAAATGGTCAAAATTTAACCAAAAATCTTGGTTGCACTTAAAAGCTTATAATTTTCAAACAACTTGAAATCATTTTTTTCAGGACTTAGGGTCAATACAATCATCCCGTTTCGGCTTGACGTCAGGGTCTGGGACACCCTGTATATATTAATGAATAGTAATAAAACGAGTTAAATTATAATTATATTATAATTAAAATATATTATGAACATATAGTGATATATTTTACCAAGGCAATAGTTTATTGCAAAGGTTTGGCCGGTATACTCTTAACATTCATTAACAGTTGAAATATTTAGTTTTAACCCTTTCGACTCGGATAGATCCAGAATTTGCAAGTGGAAAGGGTTAATTAAGGGTAACTTCGAGTAGGGTAAGTTATAGTTATCGCTAAAATCAAAAACGAAAATTTTTGCTTATCTTTGGTATAAGGTTTTTGAACATTTTGGCATACCTTAATTAGAAAAAATGGATGTATGTGTATGTATGTATGTGTGTGTATTATGTATGTATGTTTGGTTACAATTTTACACGATTTGGAGAGCACAGATCAACCGATTCAGATGATTTGATTCCTATTGATAAGAAGACATTTTAATTCTTGGCAAATGCAGGTCCGGCCGTTCCGAAGATACAGGGCCAAAATAGCCAAAAATGGTAAATCAATTTTTAAAAGAAAGGAGCATTCGATTGGAATGATTCGAAAAACATTTTATTTGTATTAACGAAATGAAGAACAGGTGAAGTTTTTGAAAGACAGATCTAGCGGTTTTGAAGATCCAATAAATAAAAGTAAAAAAATGCTATTTGGCGGACATATGCACATCAAATTATCACATATTTTATAGCGATTTTAATAATAAGTATAAATTTTGTTTACATTTCTATGGGTTCCGTGATAATCTTCATTTGTTAGACTTAGACGCGGCGCCCACGCGCTTCGATATACGCATCTAACGTATCGCTATTGCTTTGAAAAAAAAGTAAAAAATTCCAAAATATTCATAAAAAAATTATAAAAATAAATATAAAAAAATAATATCTTTCAAAAAGGTCAATAGTTTTCAAAAATTTTAAAATTATCAAAAATCGATTTGTTAAAAGTTGTAAAACAAATTTGAATCTTTTTTAAAAATTTCAATTATTGTTACGGAAAATTCCAGCAATTTGCCTTAAGGCACGATGCCATGCACCACTAGTTAAGTTCCCGTAGGGCAAGTTATAGTAATCGCAAAAAAACGAAAATGAAAATTTTTATATATCTTTACGTTTCAAAACCTTCTGAACATTTTGGCATACCTTAGAAAAAATGGATGTATGTGTGTGTGTATGCGTGTATGTGTGTGTTCGGATACAAATTTTTGTCGACGATTTCGGGAACACGGATGAAGCGATTTGAATATTTCAAAAAACATTCGATTGATATTGATAAGGAGACGTGCTGATTAGTTTTTGGCAAAGGCAGGTCTAGCCGTTCCAAAGATATGGAGCAAAAAGTGCCAAAAACGGTAACTCAGTTTTTAAGAGAACGGAGCATCCGATTTGAATAATTCAAAAAACATTTCACTTGTATTAATAAGATGAAGAAGTGATCAAATTTTCATGAAAGTAGGTCTAGCGGTTTCGGAGATCTAGTAAAATGTAAAAAAAATGCCATTTAGCGGTCAAAAATGATCATTAGACATATGCACATCAAATTAGCAGATATTTTATAGAGATTTTAACAATAAGTATAAATTTTGTTCACATTCCTATGGGTTCCGTACTAGTGTTTATCCGTTAGACAGCGACGCGGTGCTTACGCGCTACGATATTTCGTCTCTATGCAGTTAAAGGAGTACGATTGCTTTGAAAAAAAGTTCAGAATTTTCAAAATATGTCAAAATAAAGAAAACATTTTTTCCCAAAATTTGAAAAAAACGTATTTTTTTGACAAATTTATAGTTTCTCAAAAATCTAATTATTTCGAAGTATTTTTTTTTTCAAAAATGTTAATAGTTTTTAAAAAAATAATAATTTTTTGTACGGAAAGTTCCATCAATTTGCCTTAAGGCACGATGCCATGCACCACCAGTTATCTTTTTAATATTACCAAACAAAGTTATAATTTCCTTGTATCAATTCATTTTCAAATGTTACAATTCAAGCACCCAGTTCCACGGAACAGGTCGCATTTTCTGATCATTCTCATAATAAGCTTTCCCCCGCCCTCGGGCTACGGGCTACGCTGTCAGTATCCTCGCGCAACCTGTTGCGTAGCATTAATTCGGGCTTAAGTCGTGGACCGTAGCTTGGGTACCGAGCGCGAGGGCGTATTTGCAATGTTCGCTTTCATCAATTTTGCATCAACACGAAAATAAATAAAGTAAAAAAATACAATGAATAATGGCAACACTGACGCACTCACAATCAGCTAGAATCTGGTTAAGAGTTTCGCATATGTGCAGCATTTAAACCTTACGGATTTGTTTGACTGATTATATGAATAAAGCCTCCTGACACGCCGAGACACAATTCCAGTTTTATAAATAAACATATAGATATATGATTTCGAACTGGAACACTCATCGAGACAGACGATAGTCTGTTGGGGTTTAATTAGTTGTCGATGAAAGGGATGATGCATAGAAAACAAACATAACTAGAAGTGTAAATTGTATGAAAGATCGCTAAATATGTCAGATATATTGACGATTCCATCAGTTTAAATAAGACAATTTGTAATTTAGTTTTATATAATATGAAAATTTAAGTAATCTAATATAGCTTTGTTCATTACCGACCCTATATGCAGATTTATATAAAAAAGTATACCGTAGTCTTTGGGTGCAATATTAATGACATGAATTAATTTGCGTTTTCATTTTCATTCATCAAATTAGAGAGGGTCCTAATGGTCCGCGGGTTGAGAGGTTTACCAGGAATATCTCAAAATCACTAAAATTAAGAATTTTTTAGCAACAATATTTGAAAGTAGAGGGAAAAAGATGTATAACCAGCCTTAACCTCGATTACTACGACGTTGCTATTAGGAGAAAAACGGTAATGTTTAAAAATCCATATCAAAAGTATTTTCTTCCATTGTTAGTTTTTTATTTATACGTTATACGTAAACGTTATGTATTGTTAATTTTAAGTTAGATTTAACCGTTTTTTTATATTACCTCTATGAAAGCTTGCACCTGGATGGAGTAATAAGGACTAACTAAACCTTTACACATAGGTGTAAAGAAAACAGCAAATGAAATAGTAAATTAGGTTAACTAAAACAATTTGACAAGAGATAGATTAAATATATAGTTATTCTAACTCTGATATTATTTCTGACCAAACACCAGGTCAAGGTTATTTACAGTCTCTGTACAAAATGAACCCTTGAAAGGTATATTTTTTGTTTGATTGAATAATATAGCTATTATTTTGTAAAATCCCTTTGAAATTTAAATAAAATATTGGGCCTGTTTGTCACCTGCCCGTCCCAATTTACCCCGTCTACGGGTAAAAAGGACCAGCTTACAAATTTTTGAAAAACAGCAAAAAAGACATTTCTACAATTATGTAGCTAGGAGTTTTACGAAACATAGTCAGATAATTATTCATTTGATATGTCTTGTGATTTATTTGATTTTTACAATATAATTGCTCAATGTCAACTTGGACTTTTGTGCCCCGCCCTACCCGATCTCTAGTGCGTATAGGAGTACAAAAGACTAAAGACAAAACTTGACTTATTGTTAGAATAAATATTTATTTAATTAGAAGCTTATTGTTAGAATAAATATTTTATATACTGTATGAAAGCCACTATGTTATGGATTCAATATTTTTTTATATATACAGTTGCGATATTTGAACTTATTTCATTAACTTGAAAAAATAGGTCAAATATATTTGCCCTAAAAATGCTATAGAATAGGATGCGAAGGTAAAAAATGATGTGCGATTTGGTCTTACTTATTTTACTTAATTTATCAATATGATAAAATTTCAATAAATACTATAAGAAATTCATATATAAAATGAATATGTTTGTTGCTAAATGCTTTAGCGAGGCCAATTAAAAAAACATGTAATATGTTTGTGGTTTGATTTAATATGATATTGATAGCTTGATAAAACCCATAAACAACAATTATTAACAAAACTGCCATTTTAAAATAAAGCTTTATAATAAGAGTAATTTTATGTGAAACATAAATTTAAATACACCGGTATTCATTTAATGATTAATAGTGCTATATAATTTCATTTCTATTCCCAACAACCTATAAAATCAAAAGAAATAATAATTCGTAAATGTCACGGTTTTAATTCCACACGTATAATATTTTGATTGCATTGCATTTATTTATTACAACAATGTCGTCGGTAAAATTCACTTTGATAAATGAATAATGTTTAAATATTCAGCTAATTCAATATTCAGCAAAGGATTTCAAAATGCAAATGCACTGTAATATTAATATTCGCATTTTTTGAGTTTATTTCTCTGGATTAAACATTCATTTTGTTGATTAAATTAACTAAAATCAAAAATTTTTCACTTATATCTTACATTTTCACTCACAATTGTTAGCTGTGTGTAATTTACAAATATATTTGTACACAATTTTTGGTATAAATCATATTAACCGTAATAATTATGCCGTAAAATGAGCCGATATTATGGCAAGGCTATGTTACGGCGTTTTTTATGTAAAATGGTACTGAAAACTGTTCAAATGCTTTGTATTTGCTGTGCGATTAAGCGTTTTAAACTTAAAATCTACAAACTTCTTGCATGTATTATTATGGCACTATCAGAAATATGCACTAATGATGATATTCTTTTTCGGCGTTTATGCGTTTTTTAAATTAAGCTTTATATTGAAAACGCTCAACTACACAGCAACTACATAGCATTTTGACAGCTTTTAGTAGCATTTTATATGAAAAAACGCAGCGTAACATAGCCTTGCCATAACAGAATTGGCCGTCTCTATACAACTTTTTATACTTTAAAAGTGCACAGCGTTTAAAACAATATCTATAGAAACTCTTTAAAACTATAAATAGTTTTATTTACAGAATAACTGATAAACTAATTCTTTGCGTTGGCGTTTATAAAACTTTGACTGTTTTAAAAGTATTCTTTTTTTTGCTCTTAACGTGGGTGTAAATCTAACAAATGAGGTGTTTTTACAGTGCGGAACTAGAGTAACAGGCGGTGCAATTTCAGTCATTTTATTTTTTGAAATTGCAAAGTCACTGCTTGTAATAATGCAATATTATATACCGGACACAACGATGCATTATGATCAGTCATAATATGCAATATTGATAATTTATCATCAGGAACGTTATTTTAAACTTATTTTTTATGCAAAATTTTATCTTGCTTGGGTGTGCAAAGAAAATGTGAATATTTTAAGCTAATGTTACGCGCTCGTGATAGTTCGATATTTAGAAGAAATAACGTTCTAATTGATTACTATTGATATTTATTGACAAATGAGGAATAATAAAATATTTTTTATTACCTGTTGTAGCACCGGTAGAGGTTGTTAATGCCCGCATAAACGCAAGTAACGGTGACGTGGCGCTTCAGGTTGACCTCGCGCGACGTCACAGCCTGCGGCCCGTCAGTTAATTCGCACAGAACATCCTCTCGGTCTGGCTTGTTTCGCTTTCCGTATCTGCTGCCCATGAAAAATCTACAAAATAATATAAATGGATATAACAAAATTTTGTATTATTATTATGGGGTATAGAATTTGGAAAGTCAACTTTTACAAGTTTTTTTTATTAACTTCTCGAAGGAAATGCTTCAGTTTTTGCTTCAAAAACCGACTTGCCAAGTTTTCTCGATGTTTTAAGTCGATTTTCTTGATGTTATTCGATAAGGGCGCGCGTTGATTAGTTTTGCGTGATGTCCAAGTCCTTTTTTTATATGTAGCAGCTAAGTAAATTCAAAATGTTTTGTCCACGTTCTCGCAAAAATATTTGAAACTTTAAATTTAAAGCTTTACATTTGAAAATTTAAAAAATATTATCTATATCAGTTTGGAAATGCGCTTATTATTTTTTGGTGAAAATTGGTCAGGCCATTTCTTTGTAATTAATTGCAAAAAAAAAACTGTCGCTTTTAATTTGTATGATAGAAAAAAGTTCCTCAAATTAGAGAACATATAAAAATAATAGATATGTACATACAAAAAATGGTTTATTTATGTAAATTTAGTTACATTTTTGAATAATGTGTTGAACTTCACTTTCCTAACATGTTTCGCAAATTTGGACAAAATTGAATAGTTTTTAATAGTTTCTCACATGATTTTTACCAGCAACTTAAATATCACTCATGATTTAATATATGTATTGATCTTATTGATTGAGTGGATTATTTACATATATCAGGAAATTTATGCAACTTGCCTTAAAGTCATTTATACCTAGATTTTTATTTAGTATTATATCAACAGAGTTATTGATAAAACTATAAAAGGTATAGGGCTAAATAATGATGAAAAATAATAAAAAATAAATGAAACAGAGGAAAAAAGCAAATGGTAGGAATAGCTTCTATAAGCAATTGTTATTGGAAGATATTTTTTGTATAGTGAGAGTAAATTTTTGTATGACGTTTATATCTGTTTTTCGTGGTAATAGACATTCACCACAAAAAGGATGTCGAAGTCATTACTTTATAAGTTTTTTTTAAATATTTTAAAAGCAACCAGAACTACGTGTTCTTTAAGCTTCTCTTGTTAAACATTTATTAACCTAGTATTTCTATAGAAGGCAACCCAGCGGCTAACAATTGCATTTAATGCGAGAATTATATACAGCGAAACCCAAGTGTATCCCTGCGGCAAGTGCAATTTTGGTTTCAAATTATTGATGTGCATGAACCCAACGGTTCATTGGGTATAAAAGGAACTAGACTTGTGGTAAAGACTTCTTCCACTTCAGTCAGTCATGGCATACCAATAACATCATTGTAGTCATTGCTATCAGTACCAATAAAGTTATATAATGCATAAGATTGTTATTATCATCCATCTCATATATATGCGGGCCAGTGGTGGCGATATCGGTTAGAGCGTGGGGTAGCACCAACTAGTCCCAGGTTCGCTGGATAATCGATCCGCTACCGCCAAACCTGACATCAGGCAACTTTGATGTCAAATTTCCACTTGAGGTCATAGATCACAAATATAGCCTCAAGTGAAAATCGCCCCTCGTGGTTATAGTTGCACATATAATAAAGATGTCAGCAAAGACTTCGAGTATAGATAATTAGTCCTTATACCTAGTAGACACGCCGCTGGGTGTTGCTACTATCTACTGGCTTATATTGTAAGATAATCATTGTTAGCAATCTCTGCTTAATGTTAATGCTCATGTAAAACAGATTGCAGAATAAATTAAATAAAAAAAATCTCATATATATGCAGCAATGCCCACGAAAAGCGATTTTCACTTGAGACTAGATTCGTGATCTATAACTAACCTCAAGCGGAAATTTGACATTATGCTGCCTGATGCATGCCTTTGCGGAGGCGGAAACAATCAAACCTGGGACTAGTAGCAGCTAGCCCACGTTCAAATCGATTTCGCCACCGCTGGGCATTACTTTATAAGTAGCGCCAAAAATAATTATTGATCTGTGCGAAATAAAAAAATAAAATGCAATATAAACTGGTAATTTTAATAATGATCGAGTAACGTAATTTTTTGAATAAAATGCATTTTAAGATCTGCCATGGATTAGTGGGAGTCAGAGGTCCCAGGTTCGAAAGGCCTCGGGTAGCCTGATGTCAAGCAGTAGTGACATCGGTTATCACTTGGAAATATGGATGTAAATATGTGCTATTTTCGAGTGAAAGTCGAGTACATACTCGTAATAGTCACGACGCACAAGGGTGTGGGCGCATTGCCATAACATAATGGGCTTCACGCTTGTATTTAAATAATTTATACGCTATTCTGAAGGTCTTTTTGAAAACATCCGATTTACCAAACTTTAACTTTGTATCTCACCTTATACCCGAGATATCATTGAAATAATGCCAAAGTGGCCCCTTTTTCAAACTCAATTTTTAGCTTCACACCCTTGTGCGTCGTGACTATTATGTACTCGACTGGCTTTGTACGGACCTTTGCAACCGTAAGAACGGGCTGGCTTTTTACATATACTTTCTGAACAGTTAAAAGAATACACCCTCAAAATATCAGCCTTGTAGAAGCAGGTTGTGAACATTTTTTATACATTTTCAAAAATTGAAAGGATGATGACACAACCGCGGAATGACTGCCAGAACGGTACTTTCTTAATAGACCGATAATAAAATATCATTAAAAAAATTTCTAGCTTTGTGAAAACAGGTTAGTCAAATAGTTCACTGGCGCTCGGTCTATAAGCAGCATTGATGTATCAATAAAAAGTTCATCAGTATTACAGAAATTTAATAAAATTCATCACACAGAGATTGGGCAACTGTTTTGGGTTGCCATCTATAAAAATCGGCTTAGTTAAATAAGTTTAATTATTACAGTAGCTTAAAGAACCCTTAAGTTCTGATTGTTGTTAATATACTAGACTAGAGTATTAAATGAGTGCATTTTGTTTACTAAGCAATATGGAATTAAACTGAACTGATTAAAAATTTAATTCTATCAATAAAGCATGCTAGGTACTAAGAACTTTTTAAGTTTATGTATATATGATCATCTGTTTCGTTTCATAAATTGTATAGTATTCAAATTAAGATCTACAGCCTTTTGAAAATTATGGTATATTCGCCATTTTCGAGAGTGCACCGTGGACTTGGCATGTGCATCATAAACTGGAAATTTTAATACTTACTGATAATGCGTAAAGTAGTATTTTAAATCAAATTACTTTGGTTTGGTTTGAAGTGACAATCCTCGCAACAAGAAATATGAAATTAAACTTTTTGTTTGAAGTTATTGAACAAAAATTCTAAATCACAAGATTTCAACTATTTTAATTTTATGAACGAAGCAAATAGAGCACTGGTTTAAGCAAAAAGAGCACCACTTTTCAAGTGGTTTTATGTATGACTACTACCTACTATCTGTTTTTCAATTCACATGAATAGAATAGTTTTCAAGTTAAGATCTACAGCGACCTCCTACGAAAAATCGCCTTTAGTTTAAAATCCAAGTTCAATGTAGCACTATGGATTTATTTTCTATTTTCCAGAAGGGCCGCGTGGGTTAGGCCGTGTAAATTTGTAAAAGTAAATATATAGTAGTTAGTTATTCGGGCCCGTGCGACATTTGACACCGTTTTCGCGTTTGTCCTCTCGGTCGAAACATAAACAAAGAACGGAAAAGAGAAGTTTCCTTGAACTGCGTCGATTGCCATCGTACATTTTCATAACGGACAGTTGCACGTAGAGGGAGTTGGTTCGTCGTGTTTAGTTTTTCACAACTAAACATGTCTGTAAACATAGAGATGTTTGCTTTTGAGAAGTTCACAGAAGGGCGTGATAAAATTGCGGAAGAGAATTCAGAGTAAATGACGAGAGATGCGGTTTTATGGCTGAAAAAACTTTGTATTTCTATTACTTTTGCTTGTCGTAGATCTAATTAAACGATAAAGTTTGTGAGTTGGACATTGAAAGATGCACTGTCTTATTAATTTCCAGAAAAAGTTTATAATTTTGCTAAAAAATCCGATTCCCCAATTTTATGTTTTCTTGTCGTTTTAACCCACTCTGAATCGAATGAGACCAAATTGGAAAAAAATTGTGTGTGTGTTGTATGTCGATTTTCGATTTTTTGTCCAAGCTATTCGATGTAACTCGATGGGCTCGCGTTGGTTAGTTTTGCACAATTATTGGTCAAGCCTTTTTCTTTGTAAAAAAGTGAAAAAATTTTGTCCATGTTTCAGCCCACAATCCTGAATGGATTTTAAAATTTCAAAAACTGTTGGAACGAATATTGGTTGGGATTAGTATTGATTAGTTCTTCGCGAAGATAGGCCAGACCCTATTTTCGTAATTAATTTTTAAAAAATATAATCTATATCATTTTATAGATTTATGCATTGTTTACAGAAATTAATCAATTATTATTTAAATATTTTTTTTATATCTGTGTCACTTAACGAGTAGCCTATAGAATTTTTCAAGTTGTGTAAAAAATGTTATCATTAATTTAAATAATATTATGAACTACGTGCATGAATAGGTAGATAATAGGTAATTGTGTTAGAATTTTCTTATAACAGATGTTTAATATTTTACAAAATAATTGATTAAGTTCCCTAAAAGAAATTTACCATGGGGATAAAGTTTATGCTCTAAATAATCCTACGAAAATTAGTTGAATTATGAAAACTAATTAAATTTTGAAACTATATGCTGCACTTTTAGGACATATAAGCACGTATTAGTGCACTATAAATAATATAATAACAGATATTATAACTATAAATGTGTTTGAGAGATAAAATGTGTGTTTATTCATTTTATCTCTTGTAACATTTAAATATCTCGATTAATTTAAATGAAGTATTTAGAAAAAATATTTAGAATTAAATCAATTTTATCTAATATCTAAGAACTCTAGCGCAACTTGATACAACTCAAATTTTTATTCAAAGTTGAAATATAAATTTACACACTCTCATATATACAGCAGTACTTCAATAGCGAGAGGTTTGGCAACTTATAGGTACATTTGTTTATTAAATAAATCTCTTGTAACAATTACAAATTTGTAGCTTGACAAAATTGCATAATGCTATGTTTTCGGATTTCGGTTTATATTTGGATTTTGGTCTATATTTTCATTTAATTTACGAAATACATACAATTTCTTTTGTTTGACTAATTTACTACATTTTAGCTACATAATGACTAATATTGACAATATTTTCTACAAAAATTTTTGATGCGCTTTTATTCTAAGATCATAATATTGTAATAATAATATAAATAATACCGAGAATGTGAGTTGTGCGCATGCATTTGTATTACCAAGAATTTAATAGAAGCGAAATATATCAGAGATTATTTCTTAACGTGTAAATCTTATCGACTTCAAAAAAAATTAATTGTGAAAATAATTTTCAATCAAAATAAAAAATCTAGAAAATCATACCGGTCCGTACGCGGGGCAAGGCGCACTTTCTTATTCGTCTTGGAATCTGAGCGTCCATAGCGCGAGCCCATGAAGAACGGCTGCAATCCGTTTGCTGATGGCACTTCGCCAATCGTTTCTCCTAAAAGAAAAAGAAAAGATTAATTAAATACCACACATCGAACATTTTTTAATATATTAATCAATCAATAATTATTTTCTCAAATTACAAGATTAGTGACATTAATTTGTACTGCGTGTGATAATGTTCTACATTAATTAAGTTTGCTTCATGTTAACTTTCAAATAACCACTGAAGATGACATAGGTCTAAATCTTTAGAAAAACAAATATTTTTTATATATATATATATATATATATATATATATATATATATTTATATTGTGCCACAGAAAGTGCCACAATATTGATTGCAACCTGCACAAAAAAAAAATTAAATAAAAATCTCTGCAGTTTGAAAGTTGTGTGTATGTAAGTAAAATTTACAGCTTTGGTCTGTGAATTCTTCGGTTATTGTGGATAATTTTCATTATTGATGTCGAAAATTATGACAAATACATATAAACGAACGATTTAGAAATATAAAATTAGCATTATTATACAAATTTGAATTTCATTTGATATTATTCAACAAGCAAAAGATAATAATAAGTTGTAATATTGAATGTTAAAGAGTCATAATAATTCAAGTTTCAACAAGCAAAATATTTTTTGGCAATTTATTTCTTGAATTAATTTTTAAATATTTTAAAATGTCTTCTTGATTAATTAATTGACTAAAAATTTTTTATTCGCGCAAACTTATTGATGAAGGAGGTGGATAATAAAAGGTTTGCCATGAAGGTGTAAAAGGGGTTGCTTAAGATCATGGCAACAGAAACTTGCTAAAATACTACGGCCCTACGACATGTTAATAGTTTGATTGTAGACGTTTTCTCGAAAACGGATAAACCATTTTCAAAAATGTAAAAGCAAATAGATGATCTTACAGCACTCGGGATATTTATAAATCATTCGTAAATTAATTAATATAGTGATTTCTTATTGATTTAGCTTGAAACTTTCAAATTGACACATTTCGGAAAGTTTATGAAACTCGCCTTTAGACATAATGTTACTTACACCTAGTTTAAAGTCAATTCTGGATGGAAATGTTTGTCGCAATGTCATTTATTAAACCCATTGATCAAAAAGAAAAACCTATAGCCTCACACAGAAAATTATTATGATGTAATTATTGAATTATTTATAACAACTCTATGTGTAATAATTATTTTTAAGAAGAAAATTAATACACCTATCACCTTATATAAATAGCATGTACATTGTTTACACAATAAAAATAATTATTTCAAAAATAACAATTAAAAAAAAAGATCGGAGCAGTTTTATGCCAAATGTTGATTACAATTTGTGTTCATATGTAGTGTTTATTATTGTAGGTAATATATGCGAAATTAATTTTATACCTAACTGCTTTGTTTTTGGTAAAGAAAGTTTTTGTGCATGAAAACATTTACTAATTATTTTCTGTATATATTTCGCAATAATAGTTTACTTTTAGTTCTATTTCTCATATAAATAAATACGCATATTATCATGTAAAATTTTCTTAACAAATCGAATAATTATACAGTGATTTCAAATGTTCATTTGTTTTACATTATGCAATATTAATTTGATGAGAAACTGTATAATTTGATTTTCATGAATGTTGTTTTCTATCTGTTTATTTTATTCTGCAGTATTGCAATTTATGTATCTGGAGTACAAAGTAAATACAATTTTACTCGTTATAAACTATAAGTAGTGAACTGCAATCGACATATGGCTTGGTATTTCTACGTAAAAACATTTATTATCGATAATATATTTTATTTCTTTTTACATATTATATATACAGACAACCCTACTATAACACGGTACTCTGGGAACGCGGTTTCCGTTCATGTTCCTCATCATGGATGCAGAGAAACTATTAAATATTCAATTTTATCGCGTTATTGAAGTAAATTAGTAAATGTATTTGTTTATAATTGGTATCCAATTTTTTATCTTAGTTACCATTATATGTTTGTGTTCTGCCAATTATTTCAAACTATGATTAGAATTGTTGCGTGATAGTGGTACCTTGAAAAAAATTTTGAAGAGAAGAAAAAAAATTTGAAAAAAACCTATGTACTTAACTTGTTAACTGGGCCGTCCGTTCGCCAATTATGCATCTTGCAACAGACGCGCGTTTTTTATTGATAATGGCAAATTTTATTAACCCTGCAATTAAATGAAACAAGATAATATAAATTATGTGTGAATTAGATATACAGATTGATACGTAAACATCTAAAAAAACAATGATAATATAAAAATTTTGATACAAATTGTCAAAATTAATTTTTTGTATAAATGTTAGTTCATAAGTTTGTTTCGGCAACATACTTGTATCTGTAGATATGATACAATTTTTAAGGTGCAAATATATTTTGTGTAATATTTGCTATTCTAAAGTTTGTTTTACACCGTTTTAAAAAAAAATAGTTAGTTCTCGGAATATAAAACAGAATGCAAAAAATGCGAGGTTTGCACAATTGGCAATGCAGAGTTTCATTTACATCTTAAATTAAACAGAATCAAATGAATCATGTAATTAATTTGTAGTATTGCATTAATTTTTAATATGCACTTCAACCTCACATAGTGATCATTTAAACACTTTTAAATCTATGGTCACTCTACAATTCTACAATTTTTCTACAAGTTTCTGAAGTGTTTTGAAAACTGTTATTGCCTAAATATACGAAAAGTAACAAGATTTATAAAACCAGGTAATAACATTATCTATAATAATTACTTTTATAGAATAAACTTCTATCAGAAATATAAAACAATTGGGTGCGTTTGTTTGGTGTATAAAAAAACTTCTAAATCTATCTAAAAACTCTTCCTTAAAATACAAAATTCCGTTTTATATGATTTTTATTTTTATTTCATTTTTTAAGTATTATAGTAAATAAAAATATATAAGATTTTTATAAATAACATTACCAATACTATATACAAAAAATATAAAAATATATATTCTGAATGATATAGAATAAGCCCCGGTGTATCAGTATTGATATTTATACAACATACAAAATTTAGAAAAAATACATTCAAAATTATAATATATATTTTATAATGAAGCAATAATTGTTATTACAAATACAAGAACATCACAGAAGACAAAAAGCTCAGATTAAAATCTCTTGGTTAAATATTATTGCAAATAAAAATTAATTAAGTTTAGCACAAACTTAATAATGATCTACCACATGCAAAATTTACATTCCAATCAAATATATTTAATTAAATAATAATTAATAGAAATATAACAACTTATTACAAAAAACGTATCCAAAATCTACAGATTAAGATCTCTTCCAAATTTTCTTCCAAAATTTTTTTGGTAAAATATTATTGTAAATGAAAAATGAAAAGATTTGATACAAACTTTATTGTTAAAATTATATACCAAGATTTATCTGAAAATTTTGCTTTTTATGCAAGCCTTAGAATTAGTTTACTTAATTTTTCAGTATTTTTGCTAGATATTAATGTAAATAAATAAATAATTTTGTTTCGAATTTTATCATTAATATTATTATTATACCATAATTTTTAAAAAAATTCATTCAATAATATTAATATTATACCATAATTTATCTAAAAATTCTTCTTTTTTGAACAAAGTTCAAAATTTAGGTTTTTCAATTCTCATTCTTTTGACTAAGTATTACAAAAGAAATATAAATAAGTTAGAAAAATATGAACACAAATTTCACTTTTAATATTGATATTTATATTATGATTTATGTAAAATTATTATTTTTTTAAAGTTCAGATTTAGATCTCTTTTTATACGTCTTTCTGTTGAAAAATATATAAAAAAAATGTAGTTATACCATGTTCAGGTTTAGATCTCTCTAATTTTTATTCACTTGGGAAAATATTTTATTAAATACAGAAAAAATGGCGCAAACTCAATTAATAATTAAAATATTTATGTCACAATGTATTTAATAAAAAAATCCATTTTATACAAAGTTCAGATTTAAATTTTTTGAAATATCATTCTTTTTTAAAAAAATTGAAGTAAAGTAATGGAGAAATAAATTAGTGACACAAATTTCAATACTAATATTGATATTTGTACCACTTACTTACCAGATAATCTTGGTGCTGTGTCGTATTGACCGTTCACCAAAGGAATCAGTATTACAACACAGACTAAAACAAATACTGCTATTACTTTATGCATCGTCAGAATTTTATAAGGCCCCAGAGGGGGCTGAAATTTTCTTTATCTTTCAGCAGCAGCAAAATCTGAAAAAGAACATAATTTAATATTAATATATATAATATTGTTTTAAAAAGTGCAAAAGTAACAGAAGTATTTTCGATTTTCTTGTAGGGTAAGTTATAGTAATTGCAAAAAAACGAAATTAAAATGCTTGCATATTTTTACGTTTCGAGACCTCCTGAACATTTTGGCAAATCTTAGAGTAAATGGTAGTATGTGTATGTGTATGATTGGATACAACTTTTCCAAGATTTCTAGAGCACGGACCAACCGATTTGAATACGAATCAAAAACTATTTGATTTGTATTGACGGGGAGATGTGCCGATCAATTTTTGGCAAAAGCAGGTCCGGCCGTTTAGGAGAAGACGTGACAAAAAGTGTACAAATAGCAGTTTTTGAGAGAACGGAGCATTGCATTACAATGATTTAAAAATCATTCGATTTGTATCGATGGGGAGACGTGCTGATTAGTTTTTTGCAAAGGCAGGTCCATCCGTTTAGGAGATACGTGACAAAGAGGGCACAAATAGCAGTTTTGAGAAAACGGAGCATTTCATTTCAATAATTCAAAAATCATTCGATTTGTGTTGACGAGGAGACGTGCTGATTAGTTTTTGGTAAAGGCAGGTCTAACCGTTTCGGAGATACGAAGCAGAAAGTGTAAAAAATGACAGTTTTTGAGAGAGCAGATCCTTCGATTAAAATGATTCAATACACATATGGCTTGTGTAGACCGTGTAAAGAAATGATTACTTTATGAGGGAAATTTATTAAACTTAAAAATTAAAAATTCATTTTTTTTAGGTTTAAGAATTTTTTTAGAATGTTCAATTTTTTTATTTTTTTAGGAAAATTGATCAATGTTTTTGAAAAATCTCAAATTTCAAAATTTTCATGAAATGGAGTATCAGATTATCAGTATATATAAATATATATATAGTGTCGACGCCCAAATATAATCACTTTTATTAGATCTAGGATCATTGACCAATTTTTAGTTGATCATTAAGTAATTATTTCAAATATTTCATTAGATTACGGGAAGTTCAAGCAAATTGGCTTAAGGCACATTGCTATACACATTATTTGATAATACTTATATTTCCTCGTAATTTAAATATGATATTTTTCAGTAAATAGTATACCAATTAAAATAAGTGATTTTGCTTTTAAAATAGTATGTATGATAATTGGAGAGCAATCCAATATCGTCGATGCACATCAGTTTGCATTACAATCCAGGAATTATGATATTTTATATCTAAATATATAACAAACAATAATACTAATATAAGTGAACTTAGTATGTTTAGTAATAATTTTGATCTAGATAATTATAAGTGAAAATATTTTATTTATTATAATGGATTTTTTTCATTAAGGAGATGTTCATACAAAACCGAAGAAAACGTGTTTGATTTCTTTCTTAACTTTATATAGATAATTAACTTCCCGTAGGGTAAGTTATAGTAATCGCAAAAAATCGAAAATGAAAATCTTCATATATCTTAACGTTTCAGAGGTTTCTGAATATTTTGGCATACCTTATTGTTAGAAAAAATCGATGTATGTGTGACGGATGAAGCGATTTGAATAATTCAAAAAACATTCCATTCGTATTGATAAAGAGGCGTGCTGATTAGTTTTTGGCGAAGGCAGGTCTAACCGTTCCGAAGATATGGGGCAAAAAGTGCCAAAAACGGTCACTTAGTTTTTAAGAGAACGGAGCGTCCGATTTGAATAATTCAAAAAACTTTTTACTTGTATTAACAAGATGAAGAACTGATCACATTTTCATGAAGGCAGGTCTAGCGGTTTCAGGGGTCTATTGAAAAAAGTAAAAAAAAAATGCCATCTGGCGGTCAAAAAAATTCATTAGATATATGCACATCAAATTATCAGATATTTTATAGAGATTTTAACAATAAGTATAAATTTTGTTTACATTCTTATGGGTTCCGTACCTATGCTCATTCGTTAGACGGCTGCGCGGCGCTTACGCGCTTTGATATTTCGTCTCTATGCAGTTAAAGCAGTACGATTGTTTTGAAAAAAGTTCAGAATTTCCAAAATATTTCAAAATACACTTTTCTTCAAAAAGTCTTTTTTTTTCAAAAAAAGTAAATTTTTGTCAAAAATTTATAGTTTCTCAAAAATCTAATTTTTCAAAGTAAATTTTTTTCAAAAATGTTAATCTTTAAAAAAAAAAAATTTTTGGTACTGGAAGTTCCAGCAATTTGCCTTAAGGCACGATGCCATAGTGCCACTAGTTTTTATAAAATATATAAATCTAGAGTGATTTTTTTTATATATAAATTATATAGTAAATATAGAGTAATTTTATGAATTATTTAGGCTCAAATTATTGAGTAAGGTAACGGCATGAATTTATTACTATCTCTGCAATATTCTTTATATAAAAAAATACTAAAAATAAAATATAGTATACTGAAAATATTTTATTTATTATAATGCATTTTTTTCATTAAGGAGATGTTTATACAAAACCCCAACAAACTTGTTTGATTCCCTTCTTAACTCTATATAGGTAATTTTCATAAAATATATACATCTAGAGTCAATTTTTTATATATAAATTATAGAGTAAATATAGAGCAATTTTATGTAATATTTAAGCTCTGATTGTTAAGAAAGTTAAAGACATGAATTTTTTACTATCTCCGTAACATTTTTTAGATGCAAAAAATACCAAAAATAAAATATATTAAAGTATAAATGAAAAAGATTTTGTAAATTTTTATTAAGTTTCTAAAAATACAAAATTATGTGTCTAAGAATACGAATGAAATCGAATTCCTTCAAAACGTTTGCAAATCTAAACAAATTAGTATGCAAATGATTCCTTAACCATGACATTACTATCACTTTAAGGTGAAATTTGAAATAACACTTTCACCGTATTTCATCTCTTAATTACTATTTATACAGTGTTTGTTGTAACTTGACTAGAGTTTGTATAATTTTCCGTCATTTCGTTTATTTTCGGTCCAGATCTATTTAGAAGCAATTTCCCACCAACACTAGAGCATTTAGATTACACCCACGTATATATATATATATATATATATATAATTTTGAATTTTGAATTTAAAATAAACAACCGAAAATTTGCTGTACCTTTTCGTTTTTAATTTCAACAAATAATTTGCGCCTAGCCAAGATGAATTTAATTACTCCTGTCACGACATTCTAATAATATTAATAGTAAAGCAAAAACTTTTAATATGAAACAAATGTTCAATATGAAATTAAATAAAATTAATGTAGTTTTTTTAATTTACACTTTTTTAAATGTTTAATTTTTGCTTTCATGTTTTCTATTTTATATATAAAATTTTCTAATTTTATATATAGGAACCTGCTGATTTTTTGCAAAGTAATAAAATCTTTGAATTGTCTGAAAAAAATTATAATTTTTTATTCATTAGTATGCCTGAGTAGTGGGTACGGTTGTGCCAAGGTACTATAGTGACAGTCGTCATAAATAAAAGGTAAAAATGAAGTAATGATTGATTTACCAAAAGGAAAGAAAAGATGAAGTATGATCGTTAGAACAAGTTTCCATTACTTTTTTTAGCCGGTGCCTTTCCTAACATTATCTGTAGACTGCATTTCTTTTAAAGAGTTAAAAAAATGTTTTCATGTTCGATTTCTTCCGAATAATGTCTGTTACTTATATACAGAGAGATCACTTGGTTTGTTATTTTGTTGTAAATTGAACATTAACAGTTATTTACCAGCAATTAGTTTTTGCATAGATAATTTAGCTCAGTCATAAAGTTGATTTGTGTTCAAAATTGTGCGTTGGGTACGGTTGTGACAAATTTTGGGGTACGGGTGAGGATTAAACAGATAGAAAAATCTAACTTAACTAAGACAAATTACTAAAGAGAAGGGGGGAAAATTCAATATTAAAAAAAACATAATTTTGTTAATTTACCAGCTAGCTGGGAGATATGTAATTTAAATAGTAATTTGAACATTTGTCTACGAGCACACACTGAAATACTTATGAATACCTTAAAAACGATGAATTTATCATAAAATCAAATCATACAAGAAAAGGGCGAGTGTCACAACTGTCCACACCCCCAGGGATGATTGCGACAGGCATAAACATAGGTTACAAGCAATAGGTATAAACACCTAATATATGAATTAGAAGAATTCAAACATAAAAACTTACTTTTGATTCTTTAAAAGCAATGCAGTGTACAGATGATGCACTGACTGAAAGCAATAATGGGAACTTGTTCGAACAATCATACTTCATTTTTCTTTTTTTGGACCCTATCAGTATAGTTTAGCTATTATGTTTTATTAATAAAAATGTATAAAATGCAGATAAGTCAACCGTTAGTCAACTCTCAAGTTCAGATGACTTAGAAAACTAGTGGTGTATAGCATCGCGCCCTAAGGCAAATTACTGAAAGTCCCCGTATTAAACATTATTTTTTTTAAAATAATTTTTATTCTGTTTATCTTTTAAAAAAATATGATTTTTGAGAAATGTTAAATTTTTACACACACATTCACATACATCCATTTTTTCTAAGGTATGCCAAAATGTTCAGAAACCTCTGAAACGTAAAGATATATAAAAAATTTCATTATCGATTTTTTTGCGATTACTATAATTACGCTACGGGAAGTTAAAAATATTAAAAGTTTGATAAATATATCAACAAATGACACAAACAATTGGATGCAATCATAATAATTACCTATATATAATATTATAATACATAATTTTGCTAATAGAACAATTTTTCGTATGATGTTCATAATTTGTTCAGATCTGCCGTCTCGTGACATAATTCGCTGTGAAAATCTATTATACTTTAATCTTATTTTTTTAATTCAAGAACCTGCCTTTGGATAAAGTTCTTTCTGATAGTTAAAAGTAAAAATGCAATAAATTTCCTGGTTCAAAATTTATTTATTTTTGTCTATAAAATCCAAGGATTTTCCGTCGTATGTTATTGAACTCGTCGCTTCCTTTTGACAAAATAACCTTTTCCATGGGCGTTTAGTCTTACTAATTTGCCTCTCATCGCATTGTTATCCCATATATTTGTAACATTAGAAGTGTAGGTACTCCTGTATCTAATTTGCACGGAGATACGCTATCTGTTGCGTTTTCCGAAGTGACACCCCCTAACTCACAATTAGCGATTGTGTCTTTCACCTGTACCTGTACCTACTAGAAATTAGGGCGGTTTGTCAACTAAAGCTTCGGCGATGAAATCGATTAATCGACAGGTAATGATAATGGATAAAGGAAGTTTTATCCATTAAAATCTTAAGCTTTTGATGTTGCCAATATAGGAAATGGAAAATATTAGAAAAAGATATATAGGAAATAGGAAATTCTTTTAACTCACATAGTTACTGTACGTCTGTAGGTGACTATATATCCTACATTGATTACATGTGCCGTTGCCAAATTTAGTTTAAAATTCGAAGATATTTAAGTCAAAACAAAATATATTTTTCATATATGTAATTATTTTTAAGCCAACATGTCTCTAAATTCTCACCACCAACTTGTTCAATACTTAAATATTTGTTTAAATTATCGCTTTTGAAATATTTTCATTTTAACCAGTTTTTTATTTTTATTTATAACTAGCTGACCCGACAGACGTTGTCCTGTACACATGTCTACAATTTTTTAATATAATATACTAATATTTACCGTTTACCTAAAAGTATTAATTATTGTTTTTTAAATTACTCTTCACGCCAAAATGCATATACGTTTATAATAAGAGCGATGTTAAATGTAGATCTGCTTTAAATAAAATGATGAGTCTCAATTCCCACACTATATTGAAAATTGAAGTCTTTTGAACGGTATAAAATAACCATAACCATAACATAACACTGGTACTTCATATTGGATTAAATTAATTTAATTTTTTATTATTTAAGATATCCAAAATTGCATCTTAAACTTCTCCTAATTGATATCGTGAGGGCCGAATTGTATGTATTCATCTTTACTTTCCCATTTGTTGTTATAAAGTGAAAGTTTTACGAATTTTAAAAATATTGTTGAAAGATTAGTAAAAGATGCAAAGAAATTATATATTGAAAAAAAAAAAAAACATATTGTGTCCGACTCTTGTGTTGGCGCCCTCTAAGGCGTGCGCTCGTATTTTTCGCATGCATTGCATTAAAGGTAAGACCGGCCCTGATTAATACTTAATTTCATATTTTAAGTGAATTAATTTGTCATATTTGTTCATATGTGTATAATTCAATCTGCCATACATATACTGTATTTTACATTATTTTAATTTCTGGCACATCTCAGCTGCTTTTTGGCAATGATAATATAGACATTTCATTTTTCTTATTCATAATCATAAATTTATTATACATATTCTATGGCTCATAAGTAAATTGAAATTTTTGGCAGATGATAGTTTTTATTTATTTTCAATGCAAACAATAACATGTCGTTTTTTGCATTTTTTCCATTTATTTCTACAATATTGCACATACATCCCAGTACTATGTAATCACATAGACTCTAGAAATTTTCCTTAACAAACTTCAGAAACATTTATCAAAATCCAAATAATCGTTGAAAAGAAGTATACAGTGAGTGATTGTAATTTAATATGAACTTTTTATAATAGTAATAAAGATCAAATTGATTCTACGTTTTAGTTAGAAAACGTTTGTATGAGAAAAAGAAAAGGGCTGTTTTTAGGGTTTTCCCGACGATTATTCGATTTTTTCTCGCCGTAAGAACCATCCTTGGACATCGACGAACATTTTAAAAAAAGAATTGGCCAAATTGGTCCAGGCGTTGTTGAGTTATGCGCTTACCAACACATTTTGCGATCCATTTTTATATATAAGATATATAAAAGGCTTTTTTGTCGATTAATGGTTAGATCGATGGGATTTTAATCAAAGAGCGCAGGTTTGATACCCGCCTCTGGCAGCCTGATGTCCAGCAATAGTGAAATCGGTTTTCACTTGAAAATATTAATAGAAATTTATTTCCAAGTGCAAAAAGCCTTGCCTGACATAACAAAACACTCATCACTATTACAGAAATTATAATAACCAATTTTATCACAAATAGGACAACCGTTTGGGTTGTCTTCTATAAGCAAGTAGATTTTCAAGTCATATTATCACAACAGCTTATAGAATCCTTAAGTTCTGATGGCTGCTCAAATACATATTAATAATAAAAATATTGCAGAAATTAAATTTCTTGGTATATTCATTACTAATTACGCCTAAAATGAAAAATTATCGATGGTCTCATGGTTAACAATAAAGGTTTTCTTTTTATAATCTTTATCGTTGCTACATTTGTAGACTTGTTCTTTTAAAACGAAACGAAGTTGCAAAAACAATATTTGTTTAGGCGTTTTTTAAAATAATCCACTGTGTGAACGATTAATATAGAATTTATTAATCAGCAATTACTTCATTTTTCTAATAAAAATTCATTTCTAAATGCTAATTACATTGACAAACCGATCATGTCATATTTGAAGTATGACTTTAATTACATTATTGTTTTTAATTATTATACATATTTTTAATGCTATTATAAATATATTATTATAATAGACACTAATAAATATGTGCATCATGAGTGCTACCATATTATTAATAAACATTATTCAAAATTGTTATATGATGTATTTATTTTCACTAAAATTCCATCTTGTACAGTAGCAAATAAGTTTTACTTCAATCGCGTGTGAACCTTATGCGCACTCCTTTTTTTTGTTACATTATTTTGTTAAGCGGCCAGAGTGACTGGACCTGAATCAGAGGTCCCGGGTTTGATCCCGCCTCGAACAGCCTGTTGTCGAGTAGTAGTACAAAAATTTTTACTTGAAAATTTAGATAGCAATATGTTTCCAAGTAAAAATAGCCCTCATCCGGCATTGCTGCATTAATAAAATATTCTGTAATAATCAAATTTATCACAAAGAGATGATAGAAGGTCATTTTTTTTAAAAATTTCCTAACATCTAGTCACTGGATAATAAGCAGTTCTTTACATTACCACTGGCACTTTAAGAAATTTGCTTAGAATTTCATAAAGAAATACATTAAGATGATGCCAAATGAAAAAAAATGCTTTTGCTACAAAAAACAACGACATATCATCATATGCCAGCATTTCCTCGAAATTTCAAGTGCCATCTAGCCAAAAATAAAATTTTGCTCAATATTTTTTTAAGTAAAACTTCTTTAGGCGCGACTTTGGTGTAAAGTCGTACAAATGCTAATAAATACGTGCATCACGAGTGTTACAATATTACTAATAAACATTATTCAAAATTGTTATATGATGTATTTATTTTCATTTAAATGCCATCTTGTACAGTAGCAAATAAGTTTTACTTCAATGGCGTGTGAAACTTACGCGCACTATTTTTTATTCTACAAATAAACATTTTATAATTTTTACATTTATACGATCCATAATAACTTAAAATTATTGGAATCAAAAAATATTGTGCTTTAACAAATTTTTGATCTAATAAATTTTCAAATGTTTGTCAATTCGGAGAATCAATACAATTTATCGTTTTTTGGTATAGTATATAAATGAAAACAATAAAACGTGTCTGGTCACGTCTTCTGCTTTATCGTCCTACAATTATGTTTTAATGTTTTTGTTATATTTAAGATCATTCACATGGATTATTCGATAATGATTTCCAGCACTAATAGTCAAAATTTACGGCTATGTGGGCTACTCGGTCGGACGGCAAAAACATTTCGACTTAACTCTTACGTGGGTTGCTAGTTATAATTTTCGAAGATTTGAATGCAAGATTTGCGAAAATAGAACATTGCTTCCCACTAATTATAATCTTGGACAAAATAAAATGTTACTGCTTATATGTTATACACAAAATAATCCAACTGGTATTTTTAATTAAAAAGCTGGTCATTTGCTTTATGTTCTTCAACGATTTTTGGATTTCGTTCGTTATTTATTTCGCATTATTTTTTTTCTATTTTTTTATACTTAATTCCCTGAAGTTACTTGTATTTTTTTCGTCAAAATTTTAGATCATTATAAAAGATTTTTCATACTTACGAACCATTTAAAAGATGTTACGATGTATTGAATAGTTTTGTGTGATGATCAGTCTGGTAGATTCTAAGGAAAAAAACAGTTACTAACATGTAAAAGTTGACCACCAGTTTTTCAGAAAACTGATAACGGCTTTAGAAAGTTTGTTTGAAAATTTCAAGTTCAAATTCTTGGATCAAATCTTTTCTAAAAAAACATTTAATAATTTAATTCAGAAGTCTTGAAGAAACTTATTGGAACTTGAAGAAACGATATAAACAGTGATCATTTATTATGTATATTATTTATTAATACTATTCAAGTGGGTAACATAGGATTTGGTACCAAACTTATTTCACATTTTCCAAATCACGCATTTTTATAACTTTCAATGTACAACTAATTACTTATTGTGAGTATATGTTTTTTTTTTCATTATTTAACAGCATTCAGAACATATTGTTGTGAGTATATATTTTCAATCAGTATTTCTTTCTATATACACAAATTGATTTACTTTCTATCCGTGCAGATAGATTATAAATTTTAGATTGATAATAAAGTTCAATATTAAATCAGGAGCGAAGAACGGATACTCTTGATTGTAATAAAAACTTATGAAATGAATAATTAATAATAAAAAGGCGAATTTATAATATAAGATGGAAGTAAGATATAATTCATTCAAAATTGTATTTTGGCTTCGTATATGTGACAGAACATGTGGGCAAATAACTTATGTTGCAAAACTCTCACCCAAAATATAAAGCTATCGCTCAAAGTCAAACATGACAATAAAATATATAAAAAATATTATCGTGGGGGGTGTCAACACGCAACGGAGCTTGTAATAATATTATATATATATATATATATATATATATATATAAATATATATATATATATATATATATATATATATATGATCAATTTCTTGGAGGGCGTAACATCAAATAAAAAATAAATAAAGTAAAGATTTTTAAAACATCTTTATTTTTTCCATACGTTTCGACGTAAAATTCTACGTCATCATCAGTTGACAATTTCGAAATGAACCAGTTCTACAATTTTGAAATAAACAGAAAAAATAATGTTAAAAACTAAATATAAACAGAGCAAGAATAAAAAAAGAGAGAAATTTAATTAAAAAGACGGACTATATATATCTAAATCTTAAATTTAAAAAATCAGAAAGCATTACTTGAAATTCTTAGATTAACACTTATACATATTAACAACATATAACTTCTGAGTAATTAATAATTGGAAACAAGCACTAAATGTTGATTACTTTTTTTTAAATATAAAATATTTTTAGGGATTAAATAAACGAGTCAGGTGGATCGCCTAATTTAGTTCATATATTAACTTTTCGTAGGGGCTGAAAATCGAAAATGAAAATGTTTGCATTTCTCGACGTTTTGAAGGTTTCTGAACATTTTGGAATACCTCAGAAAAAAATGATATCGATTCTTATTGATAGGGAGATGTGCTGATTAGTTTTTGGAAAAGGCAGGTTCAATTTTTTTTGTATATCATAAATAATTTCGATTTTAATTTTGATTCTGACTAAAGTTCTAATATATTTTAAACAAATAATTTTAACTTTGCAATTTAGTTTATATAATTTTTATAAATATTCGACAATGTTACAATATTTATAATAATCTATTTGAAAACATTATTCCTAGAAAATTTCGTTACGGTACGGAAAGTTCCAGCAATTTGCCTTAAGGCTTGATGCCATACACCACTAGTTTAATTACTTACCGTAGGAAGTTATTGTAATCGTCAAAAAATCGAAATTGAAAATTTTCACATTTCTTCCCGTTTGAAGGTTTCTGAACATTTTGGCATACCTCAGAAAAAATTGATGTGTGTATGTGTATATATATATATATATATATATCTATATATATATATATATGGATACAATTTTTCAACCAATTTATGGATGTATGGATCAACCGATTTGAATGGTTCAAAAAACATTCGATTCTTATTGATCTGGAGATGTGCCTATTAGTTTTTGGCGAAGGCAGGTCTAACCGTTTTGGAGATACGGAGCAAAGATATATATATATATATTTGTTAAAATATATGTTTATGCATATTGTATCGTAAGCAGACAAATTGCCTGGTATAAAATGTCACAGTAAATATTTCTCGGCTTAATACGAGTTGATTTGAATCAAGTGAATTCTGATTTGAAAAAGGTCGTTAAGATCACGATTCGAATGATTTGAATCAGTTGATAGGACTTGGCACATTACTCATCTAAATTACTCTGATGTCGGTTGACCACTTATCGACCAATTTTAGACCACTTTGCCAATTGCCGTTGTTTTTTTGAACAAATACCTAAAACATCGGTGTATTATCTTGAAGAAGAAATATTTTCGTAAGGTAAATGGAGAAGTAGACATGATCGTACTGCATTTTAAAGAATTACGATAGTTAAAAATAAACTTAGCTATCACATATTTAAATAAATATTAATCAATTTAATCTTTCAATATGCAAAAATAGGAAAATTGTTAGCTCTGCTAAGTACACTTAACTTAGCGTGATTACACGTTGAATTAAGTTTTACTTTCCTCAACTGTATTATGATGTATTCAATGGTATTATAGTTGGAGCCATAGTTAAACTATCATTCGCATAATTCTCAAGGGAATCCATAAACGAGGAAAAATGTAAATGATACAACGCCCAGAAGGACTCAAATATCTGATGATGCATAACACATGTCCAGGGATTGACAATTTCAGGTTGGCGAGCGAAATAATCACAATTAATTTTAATTAATTATGCCAACTCTTAAAATAAAAATTCCTATAATTTGAATCAGCATTTATCCTGAGAAATTTTTAGTACATCATTTGTGATTATTATTATTAACTTCCCGTAGGGCAAGTTATAGAAATCGCAAAAAAAACGAAAATGAAAATTTTTATATATCTTTACTTTTCAAAGGTTTCTGGATATTTTGGTATACCTTAGAAAAAATGGATGTATGTGTGTGTGTATGTGTGTGTGTGCGTGTGTGTGTGCGGATACAAATTTTCGTCGAAGGTTTTGGGAATACCGATCAACCGATTTGAATAATTCGAAAAACATTCGATTTGTATTGATAAGGAGACAAGTTAATTAGTTTTTGGCGAAGGCAAGTCTAGCCGTTCCGAAGATACAGGGCAAAATGTGCCAAAAATGGTAACTCAGTTTTTAAGAGAACGCAGCGTCCGATTTTAATAATTTGAAAAACATTTTACTTGTATTACCTAAATGAAGAACTGTTCAAATTTTTGAAAAGGCAGGTCCAACTACTTTTGGAGATATGGAGGAAAAAGTAAAAAAATGAATCATTTGGCGGTCAAAAATGAACATTAGACATATGCACATCAGAGTATCAGATATTTTATATAAATTTTAACTAGCTGTAAGTGGAATTCTGTCTTAAGGCAATTAAGGCATCGTGCCTTAAGGCAAATTGCTGGAACTTCCCGTACCAAAAATTATTATTTTTTTAAAAACGATTAACATTTTTGAAAAAAAAAATTATTTTGAAAAAATAAGATTTTTGAGAAACTATAAATTGGACAAAAATTTACTTTTTTTCGAAAAATTTTTTTTTTTTAAAAAAAATTTTTTTTAATTTTTTTTTTGTTTTTTTTTTGAAAAAAATTTTTTTCCTTATTTTGACATATTGTGGAAGATCTGAACTTTTTTTCAAAGCAATCGTACTGCTTTAACTGCATAGGGACAAAATATAAAGCGCGTAAGCGCCGCGTCGCTGTCTAACGCATAAGCATTGGTACGGAACCTATAGGAATGTTAACAAAATGTATACTTATTGTTAAAATCTCTATTAAATATCTGATAATTTGATGTGCATATGTCTAATGATCATTTTTGACCGCCAAATGGCTCATTTTTTTACTTTTTCCTCCATATCTCCGAAACCGCTAGACCTACCTTCATGAACATTTTATCGGTTCTTTATCTTGTCAATATAAGTGAAATGTTTTTTGAATTATTCAAATCGGACGCTCCGTTCTCTTAAAAACTGAGTTACCGTTTTCGGCACTTTTTGCCCCGTATCTTCGGAACGGCTAGACCTGCCTACGCCAAAAACTAATCAGCACGTCTCCTTATCAATACGAATTGAATGTTTTTTGACTTATTCAAATCGGTTGATCCGTGTTCCCGAAATCGTCGACGAAAATTTGTATCCGCACATACATACACACACGTACATACATACACACACACATACACACACACATACACACACACATACACACACACATACACACACACACACACACACATACATCCATTTTTTCTAAGGTATGCCAAAATGTTCAGAAACCTTTGAAACGTAAAGATATATAAAAATTTTCATTTTCGATTTTTTTGCGATTACTATAACTTGCCCTACGGGAAGTTAATAATGAATAAAAATATTATATTGTTGGAGTGCTACGCGTGCTATCGCGTATTGATATTTTTTAACTTCCCGTAGGGCAAGTTATAGAAATCGCAAAAAAATCGAAAATGAAAATTTTTATATATCTTTACGTTTCAGAGGTTTCTGAACATTTTGGCATACCTTAGAAAAAATGGATGTATGTGTATGTGTGTGTGTATGTATGTATGTGTGTGTATGTATGTGCGGATACAAATTTTCGTCGACGATTTCGGGAACACGGATCAACCGATTTGAATAATTCAAAAAACATTCGATCCGTATTGATAAGGAGACGTGCTGATTAGTTTTTGGCAAAGGCAGGTCAAGCCGTTCCGAAGATACGGGGCAAAAAGTTCCGAAAACGGTAACTCAGTTTTTAAGAGAACGGAGCGTCCGATTTTAATAATTCAAAAAACATTTTATTTGTATTGACAAGATGAAGAATCGATACAACTTTCATGAAGGTAGGTCGAGCGGTTTCGGAGATATAGAGGAAAAAGTAAAAAAATGAGCCATTTGGCGGTCAAAAATGATCATTAGACATATGCACATCAAATTATCAGACATTTTATAAAGATTTTAACAATAAGTATACATTTTGTTAACATTCCTATCGGTTCCGTACCAATGCTTATGCGTTAGACAGCGACGCGGCGCTTACGCGCTTTATATTTTGTCCCTATGTAGTTAAAGCAGTACGATTGCTTTGAAAAAAAAGTTCAGATCTTCCACAATATGTCAAAATGAAGAAAAAAAAAATTTTTTTCAAAAAAAAAAAATTTTTTTTAAAAAAAATATTTTAAAAAAAATTTTTTTTTCCAAAAAAAACTAATTTTTTGTCCAATTTATAGTTTCTCAAAAATCTTATTTTTTCAAAAAATTTTTTTTTCAAAAATGTTAATCGTTTTAAAAAAAAATAATAATTTTTGGTACGGGAAGTTCCAGCAATTTGCCTTAAGGCACGATGCCCTAATTGCCTTAAGACAGAATTCCACTTACAGCTAGTTACACTTGAAAATATAGTGTTCAATGGTTTTCTAGATATAGCTCAGACTTTTGCTTTTCATAAGGTTTCTCATACTGGTTTCCAATATAAACTAAAACTTTGAATAGTTATCTAGGCTTTTCCTAGACCCCCCGTGGCCTATGTCCATCAAATTAAGGGTTTGATACCAGCCTCGGACAGCCTGGTGTCAAGCAAGTGAAAATAGCTTTTTGTCTGTCCTGTATCTAATTAAACATTATCAATATTAGAGATTTCAATAATAAAACTCGTCGAAACGAGACAAGCTAATCTTCGGGTTACCTTTTAAAAAAGGTACATAGTTAAAAATGGGAGCTTTTGAGTGAACAGAGTAGCCGATTACAATGATTCCAAAAACATTTTGCTTGTGTTAGGGGTTTATCAGAAGCACGAAGCAGAATCCAGATGATAGACTAATTACGAAAAATTGAAGTAAGGATGCAAAAAGTCGAAGATTAGATAATAAATTATGAAGAAGGCGATAAAAAATTGGTCTGCTACATCATTATCTTTCTTTGTATACTTCTCACATTAGTACCTGCTTGGTATTTGGATGGAATTTCAGGTGATATGTATTTTATTTACTTGCCATATGGTAAGTTAAAGTAATCGTAAAAAATCGAAAATGAATATAATCTATAAATATATCTGTTTCGGAGGTTTCTGAACATTTTGGCATACATTAGAAAAAATAGATGTATGTGTGTGTGCGTGGATACAAATTTTCGTCGACGACTTCGGAAACACCGATCAACCGATTGGAATAATTCAAAAAACATTCTATTCGTATTGATAAAAAGACGTGCTGATTAGTTTTTGGCGAAGGCAGGTGTAGCCGTTTCAAAGATACGGGGCAAAAAGTGCCAAAAACGGTAACCCAGTTTTTAAGAGAACGGAGCGTCCGATTTTACTAATTCAAAAAACATTTTACTTGTATTGACAAGATGAAGAACTGATTAAATTTTTGGGAAGGCAGGTCTAGCGGTTATAGACTCTCAATAAAATAAGTTAAAAAAATGTCATTTGGCGGTCAAAAATGTTTATTGAACATATGAACATAAAATTATCAGATATTTTATAGAGATTTTAATAATGTGTACACATTTTGTGTAAATTTTAGTAAGATGAAGAACAGATCAAATTTTCATGAAGGCTGGTTTCGGACATCTAATGATCATTAGACATATGCACATCAAATTATCAGATATTTTATAGAGATTTTAACAATAAGTATAATTTTTTTACATTTCTATGGGTTCCGTACCAATGCTTATCCGTTAGACGGCGGCGCGGCACTTACGCGCTTTGACAATTCGTCTCTATGCAGTTCAAGCAGTACGATACTTTGAAAAAAAGTTCAGAATTTCCAAAATATGTCAAAATGAAAAAAACATTTTTTTTTTCAGAAAAAAATTTTGTTTTCAAAAAAAAAAAAAATTTAAGAAAAAAGTAATATTTTGTCAAATTTATAGTTTCTCAAAAATCTATTTTTTTTTCGAAGTAAAATTTTTTCAAAATGTTGATCGTTTTTTAAAAAAAAAAAAATTTGGTACGGGAAGATCCAGCAATTTGCCTTAAGGCACGATGCCATGCACCACTAGTTTGTCTCTAAAACGGGTACGAAACGCGGCCGCGCTGTTTGAGCAGAGGGTGCAAAAAATGATCATGCCGTTTTTGAGTAAGCGAATTATTCTAATCGGTTCGAAATTCTATTAAAAGTTTCAAATCATTCATCAACTTTTATTGATTATTATTGATTATTTTTAATTACTCGATGCACTAATTGCCTTAAGACAGAATTCCACTTACAGCTAGTTCTTTCTGAATTTCTTATACTGATCAAAAATGTGCATTTTCCGATAAGTATAGAGCTTATGCTAAGACCATTAATGGAAGGACATTAAATAGAATATTAAAAAGTATAGAATAGGATATTAAAAAAATGGAACTTTAATTGTAGACGTGAGTACAGTACAACGTCTGCCCTACATATATATATATATTTACTGTATGGAGAGAGGTAAAATACTTGGGTCTCACAATGGACAATTTGGTAACCTGATCGAAGCACATATTTTCGATATGGACTAAGCTCTCAAAATCAATATATGCTCTGAAAACTTAGATACATTATGAATGAGAAATGCGCCAGAAATAAGCTTACTTTGCCATGTTTTCCTCTGTGTTCTCATATGGAATATTGGCATGGGGACACTCGGTGCATACCTCCAAGATAATGGACTTAAAGAAGAAGACTGTAAGGTCAACCGAAGGGAGCACTGCAGAACCATGTTTACAAAAATAGAATACTGACTGTTACCAGCTTTTACATCTACCAGCAGGCGATTGCGGTCCATGCAGACAGAACAAACCATATACTGAGGAGTGACTTTTATGGCCACAACACGCGGAACAGGAGTGCTGTTCTACCTCCAAAACTAAAGCTGAAATTCTCGCAAAGAAACAAGGTAGGTGCCGAGATCTACAACAGGCTTCCCATGAATGGAAATGTAAAAGCAGGAATGATTTCAATGCGATACATCTTACAGATCAACCTATTCATACAATAAATGAATTTTTGAGGTAAAACTTTTTCAGGCGCGACCAGGGTGTAAATTCGTACAAATGCAACGAAGTGTGTTACGGCATATAAGATAAGATAAGAGTCGAGTGCCAATGATTTGTCATTCGTTCTAGATAATATCATTTCTGATATCATTTCGGGTCGATTGTGATTAGTCGCGTAGGTGAATCGAGAAATCGACATAGATAAATAAACATTTTAAAGTTACATCGTAGTATAAACCTTGATTTAATGAAAAGGGCCTAAATCAGAAGAATAATTTACCCTGTTCCTTGAAAATGATAAAACAAATTTGTTTGTTTATGTTATCAACAAAACATTTGTTTATTGATAAGAAATTATTTCTATATTATTCGTAGTTTTTATAAATCTTTGAAGTTATTAAAATGGAAAATATTTTTAGGCAAGACAGATATTACAGCTGTCCAAAGAAAGAGATTATATCGCAAAAAAGTAAAAAAAAAATACAAGCAGTCAATGAATGTATGTTAATTTTAATTACATGAAGTTCTTCAAATACAATTACATAATGAGTGAAGTTGCGAAAACAATATTTGTTTAGGCGTTGTTTAACATAATCCACTGTGTGAACGAATATTATAGAAGTTATTAATCAGCAATTACTGCATTTCTCTAATGAAGGTTTATTTCTAAATGCTAATTACAATGACAAACCGATCATATCATATGTACTTTTACTTACGAAGTATGACTTTTATTACATTATTGTTTTTAAATATTATACATATTTTTTAATGCTATTATAAATATATAATTTATAATTAATCACTATATAAATGAGTATAATGGTTGGCACTAATAAATATGTGCATCACGAGTGTTACCATATTACTAATAAACATTATTCAAAATTGTTATATGATGTACTTATTTTCACTAAAATGCCATCTTGTACAGTAGCAAATAAGTTTTACTTCAATCGCGTGTGAACCTTACGCGCACTCTTTTTTAATCTAAGTTAATTATTAATTGTCATTAGGTTAATCCTAAAGTTGTTCATAAATATCATTGATTTATAATATTGTGATATAAATAATAAGCGTATTGACTTAAATTGTAAATAAGATCTTAGACTTAAATTGGGCTAGGTAAAAAGGCCCAGTCAGGGAGTAAACAGATCCAATTACTTAATTATAAATTTGAAGGAAATTTACGAAATAATAGCTACATTATTAAATAAATGCAAAATTTAAATTTTGTGGGCACACTATTTTCAATATGTACTATATATACTGTTTTACTGGGCACACTATTTTAAATAATAGGACTGTATATAACCTTGATTTGGTATTTGATCAAAAATATTTAACTACAGAGTTGGAATAACTATTAATTTAAATTATTTGTTTAAATTGTTTTTTCTTATTTTACTCTTTTATTAACTTCGCGTAGGGTAAGTTATTGTAATCGTCAAAAATCGAAATTGAAAATTGTTGCATATCTTCACGTTTTGGCATACCTTAGAAAAAATGGATGTGTGTGTGTATGTATGCATGGATACAATATTTTGTCCACGTTTTCAGGCGCAGGGATCAACCGATTTGTATGATTCAAAAAGCAATCGACTCCTATTGATAAGAATACTTGCTAATTAGTTTTTGGCAAAGACAGATTCAGCCGTTTTGGAGATCGGAGCAAAAAGTACAGAAAATAGAAATCGAGTTTCTGAGAGAGCAAAGCCTCCGATTTCAATGATCCAAAAAAAACATTCAATTCCTAATGATGCGTGGAAGTGGTGATTAGATTTTGGTAGGTCTAGTCGTTTCAGAGATACAAAGCTAAATATGCATAAAATGGCAGTTTTTGAGAAAACGAAGCATCCGATTTAATTGATTTAAAGAACTTCCTGCTTGTCTTAACAAAATGATTGATTTTGGAAAAAAAAATTTTGTTGCAACTTTTTTTTTTAAATTTTTTGTATATCGAAAATAATTCAAATTTTATTTTTAATTCTGACTATAGTTCTAATATACTTTGAACAAATAATTTCAACTTTGCAATTCAGTTTATATAATTCTTTTAAATATTAGACAATGTTACAATATTTATAATAATCTAGTTGCAAACGTTCAGTATTTCTCGAACATTTATTTACGATACGGGAAGTTCCAGCAATTTACCTTAGGGCACGATGACACACACTCCGCTAGTTTACTGTTTTTCATTGGTTACACCTACCTTACACGATAAAGGTTCAGTTGGTTCTTTTTACCCCACCTGCACGTGTAAGCTTTTATAGAGGTTATATAATAATGATAAAAACCGCTAAATCTAACTTAAAATTAACAATATACCATATAAAACGATTAAGTAATGTATACTCAAAAATTATATCAAAGTCTCGTAAACTAAACAACCGTGCTCACAACCAAAAGAACTAACAACGAAAGAAAATACTTCCGTTATAGATTTTCAAATATGGCCTCCTAATAGCGACTTCGATTGGTGATTACACTGCTTTTGACCTCTACTTTCAAATATTGTTGTTAAAAAGTCCTAACTTCATTTGTTTTAGAGATGTTAGTGGTAAACCTTTTTATCCGCGGGCCTTTAAACCCCGCTCTACCCTTATTATACATTGTATAACAAGGATTTTGGTAAAGTTCACAAAATTAAAATATTTATTTTATTTTATTTACATATATACATTATTTTCATATCTCAGTCAGACAGAGGTGCCTGGTATGAGAGATTATGAAAAACAGTTTTCATATAATATTTACATTTCATTTGACTATAATATTTATTTCATTAATATAATATCTATATATAACTCTTCAGTCTTCTTTTTCTTCAATTTCCATATAGTACTTCTTTATTTTTCTTTTAAAATTATCATTATCATTGGTCATCTTAATATAGTCTGGCAATTCGTTATATATTTTGGTAGCACTCCATATGACATTTTCTCTCAAATTCTTTTTTCTATTGCGTTCAATGTGAAAATTGTTGTGTTGTCTCGTGTAGTGTTCATGTATATCTTGATTTGTGTCTATTGTTGCACTTGTTTTAATTCGGTTAAATTTCATTTTGTGTATTAGTTTGCATTTCTCTATTTTAATTATGTTATTTAGTGAATGATTATTTGTTTCTCTCTGCAAGTATTTGGTGGGTGTTAGATGTGGTAAATTATATGCTATTTTTATGGCTTTATTCATTATTCTCTGTATGTCATTTAGGTTTGCTTTAGTTGTTTGGCTCCATGTTGTTATGCCATATAAAATTATAGGTATTATTGCGTTTTAAGAATTAGTATTTTATTTTTTTTGCCGAAAGAGTGGATCCTTTTCAATGCCCCTGTTAATGTCCTATCTTTCTTTTTATTTTGTTTATATGGTCTGTCCATGTCAGTTTTTCATTTATTATCAGTCCTAAGTATTTTATGCTTTCCACTTCCTCTATTGCTCTATTATTTACTTCAATTTTTAGTTTAGTGTTCTCAGTATTTTTTCTATGTTTGAAAATAATGTATTTTGTTTTATCTATGTTAATTGTTAGTTTATTTTCAGTTAGCCACTCGGTGTATATTTTCATGTCCGTGTTTATATATCTTCGAGTCTTTTTTTATCCTTATCCGCATATACTATCGCTGTATCGTCTGCATATAATATGTATCTTCCCTTTAATTTTGCGTCTTTAAGGTTATTGGGTATAATAGATACAATAAAGGTCCTAATACAGAACCTTGTGGAACTCCACAGGTTATGTTACATCCTCCACTTGTGAAATTTCCCACCTTCGTCCTTACCACTCTTTTCATGAGGAAATCTTTGATAATGCTGTAAGACAAACCCTCTACACCTAAATCTATTAGTTTATTAAGTAATATGCCATGATCTACTGTATCGAAAGCTTTTTGTAAATCAATAAAAATTGCAACTGTGTGCATATTTTCCTCAAGGTGCTGACTGATGGTATTAGTCAAATCTATTAGGGCACCTTGTGTATTTGATGAAGGGAGGAAACCATATTGATTTTTGTCAATTTTTTGAATGAGAAAATCAAGTAATCTTTAAATATATAATAAATAAATTATAATATCATAAATATGGAAAGACTGAAGCCGACGAAAAGAAAAGCAGAAAAAACTGTAATATGATACATCATATGAGCAACATACAAAAAATAAAAGTTTACCTAATAAATACCAAGTATATAATTTTTTATTCAAAAAAATGTGAATGTGATTTTGGTATTAAATATTTAAAAAAAACGAAGAATATTATACCAAGTTGTTATTAAGAAACGAAGTCCAAGGAACCGTTATATCTTCGCTTCGCTTCCGCGCTCGTACCAAATTAATCCGAACTGCGTAAAATCCAATTTGTAAACTTTGAAAATTTATTTCATATCAATAATTATTTTTGCAATAATTTAATTGCAATTTGCGTCGAATATAAACAATAAAGTAGGTACATGGTGTTGAATTTATTTTCTCTGAATCGATCGGTTGGACTGACGAAGCTATCATGTATAGCGTGAAATGATAATTGACATTAATTTCACTAATTAGTCACAGTTGTGGTCATGATGTTATGGGTGCTATTGAAATAATATTTTAAAATTCGTTTGATATTAATAAACTGTTATTGAATAGTAATATTAAATCAACGTAAAAAATAAAACATATTAGTATCAGCAAAATATTTTTTGTTTATTACGTTTCTCATAATTTTTAAGGGTTTTTAGGATTACAAAGGTACAAAGACAACACTAGTGTCTTTTTTACTTTATTTATCTATCAGTTTTTATTTTGACGAAATAGGTTTATAAACTAATCCATACCTTGCCCATTAGATCTTTTTAGAAAGAAGGTAACCCTTTCCACTCGCGATATCCGAGATGTATATGTATTTTGCCGCCGAAGTGGCGGCATCTGAGGGGAAAGGGTTAAAATAGCCAATTTCCAGCCCACTTATATTTTCAATACATAAAAAAACGCAGTTATATAAAACATAAAAATAGAAAAAAATGTATTAAATAGAAGAAATCATTTTATATCAAAAAGTAGAGAACACATAAATAGATAGTAGATCATAACTTTGATAAATATTGTGAATATGAATTTTTGTGTTTCAGAAAAAATATCTTTCTATGTGAAAAATAATACAATATGCGTAATAATGTGTAGAACGGAGAAACATCAACGGGTAAAAAGGTCCACCATCATGTAATTTTGACCAACAATATTTGAAAGTAGAAGACAAAAGATGTACAACCAGGCACCACCCTGCTGTGTATGCTGTCAGAACATAAATGACAATGTTTGAAAATCCATAACTAAAAAATTTTTTTTTGTTGTTAGTTTTTTTGGTCGTGAGCACTGTTGTTTAGATCACGAAACTTAATATAATATTTAAGTATTCGTTATTTTAATGTTTTGTTATTTTTAAGTTAAATTCAACACTTTTTTATATAACCATTATAAAAGCTTTCATGTGGGTGTGGTTAAAAAGACCAACTAAACCTGAATAGACTTTTGAACTTGATTATTGCAAATGTTTAAACTTTTATAATAGATATTTAAATAGACAATCTAGACCAATGATTTCAATTCCAGACCAGTATTTAGAAGTCAAAATTTTGAATATATTTCTTTTTATTAGTTTTGGAATAAAATAAATTTGACATATTAAAAACGGACAGCAACGATGATTAACGATGCTGTATAAAAATTCCAATTTATAATTTACTATATAATATATAGAAAGTATGGGTGTTCCAGTTCAAGGGCCCGCTCTGGCAACCTGATATCGTGCAGCAGTGATGTCAACTTTCTCTTGAAAATATAGATAAAAAATATGTTTTCAATTGAAAATAGAGGACTGCGGTGTAAAATGGCAATGGGAAATCTCTCACAATATTCTGCCTTTTATTTTAACTCTGCTCACAGACCTGCCCTAGGGCAGTACTACCCATTTCTTTATTATTACATATATGGAAAGCATATTTTATTAATTTTAAGTAATAATGTCGACATTTTTTTTTAAAAGAAAAATATGTTGAATTTTATTTTTATTTAATACATATTATAGGTAAATCTCTGATAACAATTTTATTTAAACTAGTGGTCCTGTTAAGAGCATTAAAATTTTTCGAAAACTTTAAAAGAAATAGATTTTTGAGAATTTAATTTTATTTTAATATTCGCCTTTTTGAAAATTTAATTTTTTTTTTATCTTGAAAATTTCGAATTTTTTCGTAGCTGTTTTAGAGACGAAATAGGGAAGTGCGTAAGCTCTACGTTGCAATCTAACTATTAAACTTTATAAATCTTGGTACGGAACTCAGAGAAATGTAAACAAAATTTTACTTATTATTAATATCTATGTAGAATATCTGATAATTTGATACGCATATGTCAATTAGTCATTTTTGATCGCCAAATGGCTTTTTTTTTACTTTTTTCATTGGATTTCCAAAAACGCTGATCCTGCCTTTCCAAAAATATAACCATTTCTCTCAAAAACTGAATTACCATTTGTGTCACTTTTTGTATCGTATCTTCAAAACGGCTGGACCTGCTTTGGTCAAAAGCCAATCAGAAGGTCTCCCCGTCAATAGGAATCGAATGTTTTTTGAATCATTCAAATCGGTTGATCGGTTGATGCATACACATATACACACACACTCATAATACTCATATAGTACATACATTTTTTTAAGGTTTGCCAAAATATTCAGAAGGCGTTTAAACGTAAAGATATATGAATATTTTTATTTTATATTTTTGGCGATTACTACAACACACCCTACTACGGAAAATTAACTAGTTGTTGGGTAGAAGGATTCATACTTTTTAATATAGAGAATAAAAATAATAATAATAAAAATTTCAAAAAAAATTATATATGAATCATACTACATATTAAAAATTATATAGTGTAGTGGACAATTAGTTGCTTAAAAATATTTGTGAAATAATTATGAATAACTTTTACTCGTATGTCGTAAATTTTTATTACTAGCTATCTATTATCACTTGATGAAATGTGTGTTAATTTTAAATGATATTTCCATTTAACACACATAATAAATACATCTCTGATGTTTTATGCTTTTAATCGAATCGAAAGCCATCATCGTTTAGGTTTCACGTTAATTAATACAACCTGAACTGTTATGTCTCGCTTAGTCATATGCGTTGCGGGAAAACATCGTTTATCACTAAATTTTCTTTGAATTTTCATAGAATATTTGTTAATTGTATTTCTATTTTCAAATGCCAAAGCTTTAATATATACGAGAAATGCTGACTTGGATAATACTTTTCACTTTGGGACCTTTGGTACAACTTGTCGAATATATTAAGTCTCTGTAAGGCATGTATTTATATATGAATGGATTTGCTATATTTTTAGAAGTCTTCGAATAGTTTGGATTATTTAAAATATACCTGAATTGTATTAATAGTAAAATGTGTGGGTTTATTTTTTAACTTCCCGTAGGGTAAGTTATAGTAATCGCAAACTAGCTGTAAGTGGAATTCTGTCTTAAGGCAATTAAAGCATCGTGCCTCAAGGCAAATTGCTGGAACTTCCCGTACCAAATTTTTTTTTTAAAAACGATTAAGATTTTTGAAAAAAATTTACTTCGAAAAAATAAGATTTTTGAGAAACTATATATTGGACAAAAATTACTTTTTTTTGAAAAAAAAAATTTTTTTTTAAAAATATTTTTTTTTTATTTTTTTTTTTTTATTTATTTTTTATTTTGAAAAAAAAATGTTTTATTTTATTTTGACATATTTTGGAAGATCTAAACTTTTTTTCAAAGCAATCGTACTGCTTTAACTGCATAAAGACGAAATATCAAAGCGCGTAAGCGCCGCGTCGCCGTCTAACGCGTAAACATTGGTACGGAACCCATAGGAATATAAAAAAAAATTATACTTATTGTTAAAATCTCTATAAAATATCTGATAATTTGATGTGCATATGTCTAATGATCATTTTTGACCGCCAAATGGCATTTTTTTTTACTTTTTTCATCAGATCTCCGAAACCGTTAGACCTGCCTTCATGAAAATTTGATCAATTTTTTATCTTGTCAATACAAGTAAAATGTTTTTTGAATTATTCAAATCGGACGCTCCGTTCTCTTAAAAACTGAGTTACCGTTTTCGGCACTTTTTGCCCCGTATCTTTGGAACGGCTAGACCTGCCTTCGCCAAAAACTAATCAGCACGTCTCCTTATTAATACGAATCGAATGTTTTTTGAATTATTTAAATCGGTTGATCCGTGTTCCCGAAATCGTCGACGAAAATTTGTATCCGCACATACATACACACACGCACATACATACATACATACACACACACACACACACACACACACACATACATCCATTTTTTCTAAGGTATGCCAAAATGTTCAGAAACCTCTGAAACGTAAAGATATATAAAAATTTTTAACTTCCCGTAGGGTAAGTTATAGTAATCGCAAAAAAATCGAAAATGAAAATTTTTATATATCTGTACGTTTCAGAGGTTTCTGAATATTTTGGCATACCTTAGAAAAAATGGATGTATGTGTGTGTGTGTGTGTGTGTGTGTGTGTATGTATGTATGTATGTATGTATGTATGTATGTACGTGTGTGTATGTATGTGCGGATACAAATTTTCGTCGACGATTTCGCGAACACGGATCAACCGATTTGAATAATTCAAAAAGCATTCGATTCGTATTGATAAGGAGACGTGCTGATTAGTTTTTGGCGAAGGCACGTCGAGCCGTTCCGAAGATACGGGGCAAAAAGTGCCAAAAACGGTAACTCAGTTTTTAAGAGAACGGAGCGTCCGATTTGAATAATTCAAAAAACATTTTACTTGTATTGACAAGATGTAGAATTGATCAAATTTTCATGAAGGCAGGTCTAGCGGTTTCGGAGATCTAATGAAAAAAGTAAAAAAAAATGCCATTTGGCGGTTAAAAATGATCATTAGACATATGCACATCAAATTATCAGATATTTTATAGAGATTTTAACAATAAGTATAATTTTTTTTTACATTTCTATGGGTTCCGTACCAATTCTTATGCGTTAGACGGCGACGCGGCACTTGCGAGCTTCGACATTTCGTCTCTATGCAGTTCAAGCAGTGCGACTGCTTTGAAAAAAAGTTCAGAATTTCCAAACTATGTCAATATGAAGAAAACATTTCTTTTTCAAAAAATTTTTTTGTTTTAAAAAAAAAAAATTTTTTCTCAAAAAAATTTTTTTTTTTCAAAAAAAAATTTTTTTTTTCAAATAAAAAAAATTTTTTTTTCAAAAAAAAGTAATTTTTTGTCAAATTTATAGTTTTTCAAAAATCTATTTTTTTGAAGTAAAATTTTTTCAAAAATGTTAATCGTTTAAAAATAATAATTTTTGGTACGGGAAGTTCCAGCAATTTGCCTTAAGGCGCGATGCCCTAATTGCTTTAAGACAGAATTCCACTTACAGCTAGTCATTTTCGATTTTTTTGCGATTACTATAACTTGCCCTACGGGAAGTTAAAAAATCGAAAATGAAAATTTTTATATATCTTTACGTTTCAGAGGTTTCTGAACATTTTGGCATACCTTAGAAAAAATGGATGTATGTGTGTGTGTGTGTGTGTGTATGTATGTATGTGTGTGTATGTATGTGCGGATACAAATTTTCGTCGACGATTTCGGGAACACGGATCAACCGATTTGAATAATTCAAAAAACATTCGATTCGTACTGATAAGGAGACGTGCTGATTAGTTTTTGGCGAAGTTAGGTCTAGCCGTTCCGAAGATACGGGGCAAAAAGTGCCGAAAACGGTAACTCAGTTTTCAAGAGAACGGAGCGTCCGATTTGAATAATTTTTAAAAACATTTTACTTGTATTGGCAAGATGAAGAGTTGATAAAATTTTCATGAAGGCAGGTCTAGCGGTTTCGGAGATCTAATGAAAAAAGTAAAAAAAAATGCCATTCGGCGGTTAAAAATGATGATTAGACATATGCACATCAAATTATCAGATATTTTATAGAGATTTTAACAATAGGTATAATTTTTTTTTACATTTCTATGGGTTCCGTACCAATGTTTATGCGTTAGACGGCGGCGCGGCACTTGCGCTGTGACAATTCGTCTCTATGCAGTTCAAGCACTACGATTGCTTTGAAAAAAAGTTCAGAATTTCCAAAATATGTCAAAATGAAGAAAACATTTTTCTTTTCAAAAAAATAGTTTGTTTTCAAAAAAAAATTTTTTTCTTTCAAAAAAAAAATTTTTTTTTCAAATAAAATTTTTTTTTTTTCAAAAAAAAGTAATTTTTTGTCATATTCCTAGTTTCTCAATAATTATTTCGAAGTAATTTTTTTTTCAAAAATGTTAATCGTTTTTAAAAAAAAAAAAATTTTGGTACGGGAAGTTCCCGCAATTTGCCTTAAGGCACGATGCCCTAATTGCCTTAAGACAGAATTCCACTTACAGCTAGTTTTTAAATATAAAAAATTGAGAATTTTCGATGTCCTTCCCTCAATATTCCTAAGTACACTCGATATTTTTTTTTTAAATTCAATAAAAATATTAATAAAGTGGTGTTTAGTAAAAATATTAATAATAGAGTGTTCCATGACGTAACGGTAAAACAGATAACTCGAAAATATTATTATTATTATTTTTTTTTTTTTTTTTTTTTTTTTTTTTTTTTTTTTTTTTATTTTTTTTGGTTTGAACAGCAATCAGAACTCCTATATGTTCTATAAGCTGTTGGTTAACGACTTAATACTACTTTTATTTCATGAGAGGCAATCCATCGATTAACCATTCTCTTATGTGTGGGATATTTTTGATATTAGCTCTTACGTCTAATAGTTGCATATGATTGGATGTTGCAGCTATGTCCACGAAGGACGATTTCCACTTGGAATTATATTGTGATCTATAATCCCAAGTGGAAATTTGACATCAAAGCTGCCTGATGTCGGGCTACGGCGGTAGCGGGAATCGATCCAGCGAGCCTGGAACTAGTGGCTGCTAGTCCACGCTCTAACCGATATCGCCACCGCCGGCCCACTCGAAAATATAAATAAAAAAAAAATGCTTCCAATTGACAATAGCCCACACTATACTTTTCTGAATCGAGAAGCTTAACTCAGCTCATGGACCTGCCCTAGGACAGTACTAACTATTATTATTATTAACTTTCTTTGGGGTAAGTTATAGTAATCGAAATTTTTTATATATCTTTACCATTCTGAACATTGTGCCATGTTGTGTGTGTGCGGATACAAATTTTTGTCGAAGATTTTGTGAACAAAAGTTAACCGATTTGAATAACTCAAAAAACATTCGAATTTTATTGATAAGGAGACGTGCTGATTAGTTTTTGACAAAGGCAGGTCCACTCGTTTGGGAGATACAATGCAAAAAAGGCCAAAAATGGTAATTCAGTTTTTGGGAGAATGGAGAATTCAATTTGAATGATTCGAAAAACATTTTATTTGTTTTAAAGAAATTAAAAACTGAATAAATTTTTCGACAGAAAAGTCTAGCGGTTTTGAATATCCAATCAAAAAAGTAAAAAAAAAGTGTCATTTGGCGGTTAAAGATGAGCATGAGACATATCAAATAATCGGATACTTTATAGAGATTTTAATAATACGTTTAAATTTTGTTTACATTTCTATAATTTCATTGGTTCCGTATCAATGTTTATCTGTTAGACTGCAACGCAGCGCTTACGCGCTTCGATATTTTATATCAAAACTTTTTTTTTCTAAATTTCAATATTCTCAAAATTCTATGTTTTTTCAAACACCTGTTTTACAAAAAATCATTTTTAGTACGGGAAGATATTTTTATATACAAAAAAATCTAATCTAAATTTCGATTTTCTTCTCGCAAAATTTTACATGTTATTTTTTATACCAAAGTGCTTATTTATGTGTTCGATAAGTTAGTCTCACAAATATATTTTTTTTTTAGTAGAAACATAATTAATAATATTAATTAATGGCAATTTGTGGATTGATCAAAAAACTATTATTTGAACTGGTTTAAAGAAAAATGTAGTCCTTAATTTTGTTCCCTACAAATTTTAAGTGTTACATTTTATTGTATCTCAAAATGTTATTGTTATCAATTCATCAATCACTAGTGGGGTGTATGGCGTCGTGCCTTAAGGCAAATTGCTAGAACTTTCCGCACCGTAACGAAATGTTCGAGGAATACTGAACGTTTTCAAATAGATCATTATTAATATTGTAACATTGTCTAATATTTATTAACTGAATTGCAAAGTTGAAATTATTTATTTAAGTTTATTAGAACTTTAGTCAGAATTAAAAATAAAATCTGATTTATTTTCGATAAACATTTTTTTTTAAATGAAAAAAAAACATTTTGAACAATTTTTGTTCCAAAATCAATTATTTAGTTGAAACAAGTAGAAAGTTTTTTGAATCATTTAAATCGGACGCTTAGTTCTCTCAAAAACTGCAATTTTTTTAACATTTAGTTCTATATCTTCGAAAGAGTTGAACCTGCCTTTGCCAAAAACTAATCACCTCTTCTCCCGATCATTACTAATTGAATGTTTTTTAGATCATTCAAATCGGATACTCGGTTCTCTCAAAAACTCGATTTCTATTTTCTGCACTCTTTGCTCTTTATCTCCGTAACTGTTGGACCTGCCTTTGCCAGAAACTAGTAAGTACATCTCCCTATCAATTGGATTTAAATGTTTTTTGAACCATTCAAATCGGTTGATCCGTGCATCCAAAAACGTAACCGAAAAATTTTATCCATACATCATATGCACACACACATCCATTTTTTCTGAGGTATACCAAAATATTTAGAAACCTTCAAAACGTCGAGAAATGTAAAAATTTTCAATTTCGATTTTTGGACGATTACAATAACTTACCCTACGGGAAGTTAGAAAAAATCGTGGACTATAATCAGAACAAAAAATCTTGTTCTCAATTTTAAATATTGTGTTTTATTCTATAACAGTCTGTATATATGTTAATATGTAAAAATTTCATTTTTATTCATATGATGCAAAAATTTATAATAGCATTCATACAATCGGACAATCTGCCAATTGGAAATTACAATGCTAGATTTATATAATATTGTATTGAATATTTTTATGTGCTTAAAATATATTCTAATAATTTATTTTGTTGCTTTTCTATCAGTTTAAATTATTTAAAATTTTTTGGTATAGACATAAAAATCTAGATTGTTTGAAACCAACATTTCATTTCATTTTAAATTTATTATATGATGAAATTGAACTTCATAAAAATTATGTATCACACAATATTTTCACATTTTGTATTACATAATATTTTCAAATGATAGATACATGTGCAGAAAAATGTTGAAATTTGTCATAAATACATAACTGAAACCTTTTTATTTTTAAGATTTTGATAAAAATTACAGCTAATTTAATTAGTTCTATAGTATCTGACGATTGAATTACAAAACATGAAATAAATGACAATTCTAATTTGAGAACTTTATTATAGTTACCCTTGAATATCGAAGCAGCAACCCCTAGTAGATTATAATTCTTCTCTGAAGTGATTTTATAATTTTGTTTCGGTAATGAAGAGAATTTTATATGTGATAAAACTTTTTGAGATCGTTATTTTTCTATATTTCTTGGTAAATGATATTGCTTAGTCACAGAGCATTTCTATTTTTTCAAGGACATAATTAATTGAATTAGTCCTGAACACAAAGGAATAATTATAATACGAAGGCAACATAACACTGTTCTTCATATGCACTATTTTAATAATATTTTGTTCAACTTATATATCGAATATTACCTAAAAGTAATAGGAGATTTCTTGAACAACATATATGAATATTTTATTACAATTTAGACCAAAATACTAATTTTTTTATAATAACAGTAATAATAGTTTGCGCGCAACTAAAAATTAAAGTAATTTTGATCATAAAATTGGTACCAGTTTTTCCTGGTGCAGCTTATTTCAAAACTATATAATTTACATGTTTTTTGCGACAAATATATATCGTAAAAAATATTAAAATAATTAATTTAAATACTTTTATATATGTGATTTGCACTTTTTGCATGAAAAATTTAATTCCTAAAATTTGGGGACCCTAAGAAGATCTCTGTCTGAGAAATCTTTAAATGTAAATGCTGTACCTACTACAAAATACTTCTAAAGGGTGATATTTTTTAATGATTTTACGATTTGCATAATTACTAAAATAGTTAGTTAACTTAAATACAAGATGATTAAACAATTAAATAAAAGATGCGTGTAAAGTACTTCAAAAACCACTTGATTTGTACCACTTGTATGCCATTGATATAATTTGATGTTTTGACTTAATTTTATTTATTTTTTATTTGAAAATTTGCTTTATTTGACTTAAATACATACATTGATTATAACATAAAGATTCAAATTGCATACACCTATTCTAGGAATATCATTATACTATTTATTTCAATTAATTAATATAAGTATGAAAAGAGCTATTAAAAACATACTGCCATCATGTAATGTTTTGACTTAATTTATGCAGCACTAAATATTTACTAAGCTGTTAATATTTAAAAATGTAAATTTTCGAAAAATTACTGAAAATTACAAAATAAAAAAATATAATTTCTGAGATCCAACGATTGTGTTGAAATACTTTGAAAAAACTATGGTATATTCTCGAAAATTTAATTAGTATTCCATGTATGAAATGGATATAGAATTAGAACTAACAGAAATCAATTACAATTAAAAGAATTTCAAATAGAGTTAAATTTAGTAACAACTGGTGAAAAATGTAAACCTTTGCTCTTTAAAAATATGATTGATGAGGTGAAGAAAATTCATACAAAATTCTTAGAACTTTGGATAAGCAATAAGTATATTCTAGAATCAATAAAAAAGAATGGAAAATCATAAACGAAAGTGATGGATGTTAGAAAATAATACTACAAGAAATATATAAAAAACTATTTTAATCCAAGACTGATATGGCTAAATTATAACTGGAAAAATACATGGAAAAATTTAAAAAAATTCTTAGGACTGGAAATCTACAAACTATTTAATAGTTCATGAATTGTATAGTCATGAACACAAAGCTTTTTAAGATGAAAATGACTAAAATCAACTTCAAATTTTACATACATTGGTAAAAAATGTCATACATTTTTGAATAAAATATGGTAAAAATAAAAATAAATGCATTTTGCTGAAATATGAATTAAAGTTATTAAAAATAGATATGAATGAAAAAATGTTAAACTAATAAAATTTAATATAACAAAAAATCAGAAAAAAATATTATGTAAAATACGAATTAAATGTTATTGTCTGGAATTTTGCATACAATAGGGTAGAGCTGAGTTTAAAGGTCCGCATGTAAAAAGGTCCACCAAAAATATCTCAAAAACGGGTAAAGATAGGAATTTTTTAAGAACAATATTTGCAAGTAGAAGAAAAAATATATGTAATCAGTAATCGCTTTGAATCAAGCAATTTCGCTATCGGGAGAAAATCGGAAATGTTTGAAAATTCATAACAATATTATTTTATTTCGTTGTTAGATTTTTATGGTGGTGAGCACTATTGTTTAGTTTACGAGACCTTAATATAATTTTTAAGTATACGTTATTTAATTCTTTTATAAGCTATAGTAATAATTTTAAGTTATATTCAACAAATGATTTTATCTCCATAATAGCTTACATGTTGGTGGGGAAAAAGAACCAGCTTGAATTCAGGTAATCAATTTATTAATTATAATAATAGTTATTCCAACTCTCCTGATGAATATTTCTGACGAAATACTAGATCGATGCTGTATATAGTATTATCTTTGTAAAAATGTGCTCATGAAATTTATATTTTGCATTGGCTGAATATTGAAGCTATTACTTCGTTAAATCCTTTAAAATAAAAAAATATGACATTGGATTTGTTTGTCACTTGGCTGTCCAATTTTAACCGACTTATGGGGTTAAAAGGAACAGGCAACATTTTTTTGAACAAATTACAAAGATGAATAGTTGGGAGTTTTACTGAACATAGTCGGATAGTAGTTTGTTTGATATGTGTTATTTTGTGTAATGTAACTGGGTTTGGTTGTGACAACATAATTATTCAAAGTCAAATTGGACATTCGTGCCCAGTGCCCATATAGTGAAATTGACAAAATAGCAATAACTAAAACGAATTTATCAGAGAAACCAAAAGACTTCATACTAATAGAATATGAATGTTAAAATTATTGGTAAAACAACTGAAGATATGTTTTGGTATAATAATTACAGACTTCCAAACTTTATAATTAACCAATCATTTTTTTTAAGTTTCCATAAATATCATGTAAAATGATCTATTACTTTCTATTTAAGTTACTCATCCTTTCCTTACTGTTCTTAATTCTACCATATATCAGTATATATGTTTATGGTTATTTTATAGAATTTTTCCATTATATTCAATATCATAAATTTGTTAATGATCAGTATAAAACAGTTTATTATGTGATTTGAATTATTATATTGATATCAATTGGATAGATGTGCAATTTGTCATTATTAACTTCCCGAAGGAGGAGTTTATGTTTTCATCAAAAAATCTGTTTTGCTAATTCTATATTTTCTCGACGTTTCAAGCCATTCTGAATCGAATGAGACCAAATTTGAAAAAAATATGTGTGTATGTGAATAGATTTTTTGCCGTGAATTGACGTTTCCTCAAAAAACGGCTGGACCGATTCAAAAATTCAAAAGCCATTTGTTGTATTTCAATGAGGACTATCGTTTGTCAGTTTTGTGCGACGATCTGCCGAGCCGTTTCTTTGTAATTTGTGAAAAAGTGTTAAACTTTTCGTCTATATTTAAGCTCATACTGTCGAATTGATTTAAAAAATCAAAAACTGTTCGAAAGATATTAATTGGAAATGTTTAAGGTGAAAATCTACCGAGCCGTTTTCATGTAATTAACTGTTGAAAAAAAGATTTAAGCCGATTTTTATGGAACTTTTTTTGACGATGTATATTATAGTCTTATAGAACTTACTGAAATATTACGGTCTTACGACAAGTAGTTTTATTTTAAAAATTCATCAAAATTTGAGAAAATGAGTAATTTTTTTGACGTTTGTTAAAATTAAAATTAGACGATTTACTTGGTATGTCGATAGAGTACTTGCTCTTAATGAACATACTAAACCATTAAAGTCCTACGGAAACTGGTTCAATTATAAAAATTGTTGATTTTTGAAATTTGCTCTTAGAAAATACTCCGAGTTAACGAGTTCGTTCGTTTTCAATTATGTGTAATAAATCCACTCGGAATACTTTTAATCACTCATAAATTAATTTATTTTTTATTGATTAAGTCGATTGTTTACACATATCGGGAAGTTTATGTAACTTGCCTCAAGGCAAAATACCAATACCAACTAGTTATATTTTTGTATTAGTTATAATAGACAAATAACAGACTTCATACTAATAACAAACATAAAAAAATTCATTTATTTAAAAATTAAAAACTTTATTGTAATACTAAATAGAAACACTAGCTAATTTTTTATCGTCATACCAACATGTGTTTGCACAAAATCACTTAGAAATTATAATGATTTTCATCATAATTAAGATTTTTTTATTAAATAAGAATATCACATAAGAATAATACTATCAAGAAACCACAACTTACCTGTTTAAAATCGCAAAAACGTTCTCGATCACTTTACAAGTCACGATAGGTATACTTTTTGGACACAACACAGGCCTGTTAAAAATTTTTAGCAATAAAACTATAAACTTTTCTGATTTGTTTATCGTCCAGGATAAGACAAACCGCTTTCAGGAATCCTTCACAAAATCTTATGAACTGATAATCGATTGAATTATTAATTAAAATGATTTAGGATAATCGAATGTCGAATGTCGTCGCGGTCTAAACGGTCGCTTAACGGCTATTAGGTTGTCGCGTGTCCGCGGCTCTTGTTTTATAACGACGCCTTTGTCAGTCGTAGGTGCGTTGTGCGTGCGTTTGCTCGCAAAAAGGGCTTTTAACGCGCATGTGGCGATTAATATTTACCACTATTCACACCATCTCACAGGAAAGGATGAATTGTCTTGATCTGATGTGATCGAGTTTTATCCGAATTGTGATGGGCTCATGCATGTATGCATCTTAGGAGTTGAATCCTAAAGAAATCTTAATGCATTGCTGCATAAACATATAGACTGCACAAGATGTAATGTAAGATATAATTTTTCCTATGCAGATTTTTTTTATAGTTTTCTGAAATGTCCTTTGCTATTCTCTTAAATACCGTAGTTTGAATCAGAATAGACTGGGTACGGTTGTGCCAGGGCACAATAGTAATAAGGTGACCATATTTTTTCCAGTAAAAACCGGGACTGCAACTTTAAGTTGTGCTAACCCGGGGTGGGGGATGGGCCTTGGGCTGAATATTTTAAATATGATTTAAAATCAGTTTTTAATTGATTATATTGTTTTTTTTTTTAAATCAGAATAACTTACTTCTAGTAAGACTTCATTTTTCTATTATAAGCTATTATATATTATATCTTATTAGCACTTGTGGAAGTGTTCAAAAAGTTCGTTTTCATCATTTTTGATAATTTTCAACTTCGCGTAGGGCAAGTTATAGTAAACGCAAAAAAATCGAAAATAAAATTTTTTATATATCTTTACGTTTCAAAACCTTCTGAACATTTTGGCATACCTTAGAAAAAATGGATGTATGTGTGTGTGTATGTGTGTGTGCGTATGTGTGTGTATATGTGTGTGTATATGCATGTGTGTAGATACAAATTTCTGTCGACGATTTCGGGAACACGGATGAAGCGATTTGAATAATTCAAAAAACATTCGAATCGTATTGATAAGGAGACGTGCTGATTAGTTTTTGGCGAAGACAGGTCTAGCCGTTCGAAAAGTGCCAAAAACGGTAACTTAGTTTTTAAGGGAACGGTGCGTCCGATTTGAATGATTCAAATAAGATTTTACTTGTATTAACAACATGATTGACTAATCAAATTTTCATGAAGGCAGGTCTAGCGGTTTTCGAGATCTAGTAATAAAAGTAAAACAAAATGCCATTTGGCGGACAAAAATGATCATTAGACATATGCATATCAAATTATCAGATATTTTATAGATATTTTAACAATAAGTATAAATTTTGTTTACATTCCTATGGGTTCCGTACCAATGTTTATCTGTTAGACGGCGGCGCGGCGCTTATGCGCTTCGTTATTTCGTCTCTATGCAGTTAAAGCAGTACGATTGCTTTGAAAAAAAGTTCAGAATTTCCAAAATATTTCAAAATAAATTTTTCTTCAAAACGTCTTTGTTTTTCAAAAAAAGTAAATTTTGTCAAAAAATTATAGTTTCTCAAAAATCTATTTTTTCAGAATAATGTTTTTTTTCAAAAATGTCTTTTTAAAAAAAAAAAAAAAATTGGTACGGGAAGTTCCAGCAATTTGCCTTAAGGCACGATGTCATGCGCCCCACTAGTTCTATTAAAAGCTATTCTATATTATATCATATTAGCATTCGTGGAAGCATTCAAAAAGTTCGTATTTTTCATTCTTGATAATTTTTGTAAATTAAAGTATGAAATTATTGATGTGAGAGGCTGTTTTAATTGGCTTTTAGAATTTTGCATTCGTCAATTTTCTTATTCATAACGTATTTTTTCATATAAGCATAATCGTTGTATATATCATTATCAAATATTTGATGGATTGTTGTAATTTTAACATCAAGTAATTGGAAAAAATCAATTTATACCTATACTTTTTGGAAACCCGGGACATTCCGGGACAGAAAATCTAAATCCGAGACAAATATTGCTTTCAGAAAAACCCGGGACACAAGGTGAAATCCGGGACTGTCCCCACCAAATCGGGACGTATGGTCACCTTTGTTAGTAACAGTCTTCATAACAGTTTAACTATACTGATTTTGAGATAGGGTTCAAAGGGGAAAAATGAAGTGTGTTTGTTCGAACAAGTTTTCATTATTGCATTGAGTCAGCACTCTATATTAACATGATCTGTAGACCGCATTGTTTTTAAAAAGCCAAAGTAAGTTTTCACGTTTGATTTTCTTCAATAATAACTATACTTGTATACAAATAGACTTTCTTTGTTATTTTGAAAAATGAACATGAGTTAATTACCAGCAATTAGTTTTTACATAGATAATTTTGTTAAGTCATAACGATGATTTGTTTTCAAAAGGGTGCGTTGGGTACGATTATGACAAATTTTGTGGGTACGGTTGTGACATGTATTTTTTGTCCTTTTCTTCAACTAAAAGAAATACAAAAGAAAAAGGGGGAGGCAAATTCAAAACAAGAACATTTCACGCACATTTTTTGTTAATTTTGTTTAAAAAAGTATGTTTTGTTATTTATTATTATATTATAATCAGAAGCATTACTTAGATGATAATGTTATGTTGTCTTAGGGAGCGTCCATTAATCACATGGGGGTTTTAGGGCGAGGGGGTTGAAAATATCATGAAGGGGGAGACAGAGGTTTTAGTAAGATATCACCTTAATTTATTTATTACCTGAATTTTTTAAAAAAAAAACAAAATTTTCGAAAAAAAATGTACAGTTTTCTCGTAACTAAAAATACACGTAATGTTTGGTGGGGGAGAAGGGATAATTTTGAATATCACCAAAGGAAGGGGGGTCTAAAAATCCTTAATAAATTAATCACCTGAATAAAGGACGCTCCCTTATATATTTCTGACAAAAAAAGTTGTCATAAACCATTTTGGTATTTATATCTATTGTTTTTAACCTATTTTTATGCATGTCACAACCGTCCTGGAGGGTGTGGACGGATGTGACACTCGCCTTTTTTTGTGTGATTTGATTTTATGACTAATCTATCATATTTAAGGACAGTATTTCAGAATTTCCAACAAGCCAAATGTTAAAAACAACATTTAATTTACTTTTCTCTCAACTGACTAATTACTAATTAGTAAATTAACAAAATTATTGCTTGTTATTTTTTTAAAAAATATTTTTTAATTGTTTAAAAAGTGACAGTTAAAATATAATTATAATTTATAATTATTAAAAAAATTTGATTGTGCTGATATAATTTTTAGCTTTTACGCTATGGCCAAGTTTTATTAAAAATTCTAGAAAAAAACACGTGCATTTGTGCATCTATAACAGTAACAAGTAAAAATCTTCAAATTAAGTTATTAATTTATTCTCACATAAGATTTTTTTATTCAAATAATTTAATTATATTTGACATAAAACACGAATAAATCAAATATTTAAGTAAAGCTTGAAAGTACTACTGTGGTGCGACACTAATTCCGTGTTATAATTTTTTAATCAGTCCACTCGTTACAGAATTAAAAATTCTAAATAAATGAGGAACAACATAAATTTTCAAAGTTCATATTAAATATTTTATTGGTGCATTAATGCATCAAACATTGCAAGTTTGTTAGAAGGCATATAAAAACTATTACGTTTTGTCCAATGAACTTAATTGCGCTACTCGAGACAAATTATTAACAAAAGGATTACTTTGAGTGTGAAGTCTGACATGTCGAAAGCTTCTTTATAAAATTAATTACCTAGTACATGTGTGAACGAATTATTCTGCCAGCAACACTAAACACTTTTAGATTTACAACCTTAACAAGTACGAAAATAATGTCAACGATCGCTCAGTGTCTGTAAGTCATATAAACATTAGTTGAAATTTATTTATTCCTAAAATTTATACTTTTTTATTTGTTTGATCATCTATTTATATAAAATCTTAAATTAAATGTTCGTAAGGTAGAAAAAATAAATCTGAATCTGAAAACAACATTTAGTGATGCACCACTTTATCATGATGATAGTATAAAAAAGGTATAAATGTAAAACTAGTGGTGTATGGCATCGTGCCTTAAAGCAAATTGCTGGAACTTCTACCAAAAATTGTACCTGCACCAAAAATTATTTTTTTTAATAAAAAAATTTAATTTTTCTGAACTTCGAAAAATGAGATTTTTGAAAAAGATGTTTTTTTTATACTTTTTCATTTTAATCATTTCCTCATTTTGTCCATTCAAGTGAAATGTGAAATCTTCGAAATGGCTGAACATTTTCCTAAAACTAATCAGCACCTCTTCTTACCATAAGGAATCGATCGTTATATGAATCATTCAAATCGGTTAAACCGTGCTCCCGAAATCGTTGACAAATATTTGTATCCGAACACACACACACATACTCACACTCACATTCATAAATTTTTCTAAGGTATACCTAAATGTTCAGAAATCTCTGAAACCTGAAGATATATAAACATTTTCATTTTCGATTTTTTGCGATTACTGTAACTTACCCTATGGGAAGATTTTTAACTTCCCGTAGGGTAAGTTATAGTAATCGCAAAAAAATCGAAAATGAAAATTTTTATATATCTTTACGTTTCAGAGGTTTCTGAACATTTTGGCATACCTTAGAAAAAATGGATGTATGTGTGTGTGTGTGTGTGTGTATGTATGTATGTGTGTGTATGTATGTGCGGATACAAATTTTCGTCGACGATTTCGGGAACACGGATCAACCGATTTGAATAATTCAAAAAACATTCGATTCGTACTGATAAGGAGACGTGCTGATTAGTTTTTGGCGAAGTTAGGTCTAGCCGTTCCGAAGATACGGGGCAAAAAGTGCCGAAAACGGTAACTCAGTTTTTAAGAGAACGGAGCGTCCGATTTGAATAATTCAAAAAACATTTTACTTGTATTGGTAAGATGAAGAGTTGATAAAATTTTCATAAAGGCAGGTCTAGCGGTTTCGGAGATCTAATGAAAAAAGTAAAAAAAAATGCCATTCGGCGGTTAAAAATGATGATTAGACATACGCACATCAAATTATCAGATATTGTATAGAAATTTCAACAATAAGTATAATTTTTTTTTACATTTCTATGGGTTCCGTACCAATGTTTATGCGTTAGACGGCGGCGCGGCACTTGCGCTGTGACAATTCGTCTCTATGCAGTTCAAGCACTACGATTGCTTTAAAAAAAAGTTCAGAATTTCCTAAATATGTCAAAATGAAGAAAACATTTTTCTTTTCAAAAAAATAGTTTGTTTTCAAAAAAAAATTTTTTTCTTTCAAAAAAAATTTTTTTTTTTCAAATAAAATTTTTTTTTTCAAAAAAAAGTAATTTTTTGTCATATTCCTAGTTTCTCAATAATTATTTCGAAGTAATTTTTTTTCAAAAATGTTAATCGTTTTTAAAAAAATAATAATTTTTGGTACGGGAAGTTCCCGCAATTTGCCTTAAGGCACGATGCCCTAATTGCCTTAAGACAGAATTCCACTTACAGCTAGTTACTTATTAACTTCCCGTAGGGTAAGTTATAGTAATCGCAAAAAAATCGAAAATGAAAATTTTTATATATCTTTACGTTTCAGAGGTTTCTGAATATTTTGGCATACCTTAGAAAAAATGGATGTATGTGTGTGTGTGTGTGTGTGTGTGTGTGTGCGTAGTGTGCGGATACAAATTTTCGTCGACGATTTCGGGAACACGGATGAAGCAATTTGAATAATTTAAAAAACATTCGATCCGTATTGATAAGAAGACGTGCTGATTAGTTTTTGGCGGAGGTATGTCTAGCCGTTCCGAAGATATGGGGCAAAAAGTGCCAAAAACGGTACCTCAGTTTTTAATAGAACGGAGCGTCCGATTTTAATAATTCAAAAAACATTTTACTTGTATTGACAAGATGAAGATTTGATCAAATTTTTATAAGGGCAGGTTTAGCGGTTTCGGAGATCTAACGAAAAAAGTAAAAAAAAATGCCATTTGGCGGTCAAAAATGATCATTAGACATATGCACATCAAATTATCAGATATTTTATAGAGATTTTAACAATAAGTATATTTTTTTTTTACATTCCTATGGGTTCCGTATCAATGTTTACCCGTTAGACAGCGACGCGGCGCTTACGCGCTTTATATTTTGTCTCTATGTATTTAAAGCAGTACGATTGCTTTGAAAAACAGTTCAGATCTTCCAACATATGTCAAAATAAAGAAAATATTTTTTTTCAAAAAAAAAAGATTTAAAAAAAAATTTTTTTAAATAATTTTTTTTTTCAATTTTTTTTTTCAAAAAAAAGTAATTTTTTGTCAAATTTATAGTTTCTCAAAAATCTTATTTTTTCGAAGTATTTTTTTTCAAAAATGTTAATCGTTTTAAAAAAAAATAATAATTTTTGGTACGGGAAGTTCCAGCAATTTGCCTTAAGGCACGATGCCCTAATTGCCTTAAGACAGAATTCCACTTACAGCTAGTTTTTTGCTTTTGATGCCATGCGCCCCACTAGTTAATTTTTTTATTGATCATTTTTATTGGCCATTAAATGTTTTTATACATTTAACTCATATTTATTTAGAATATTAATAAATCAAGAAAATTAATTTTGTTTTTTTGTTTGAATTGTAATTAGAGCTATATGTGTTCTATAAGCTAATGTGATGTAAATTTCTAATATAGCGGTATAGCGCTACCTTAAGACTAAATATAAATAAATAATAACTAAATGGAAATATTGGTAATCATTTCTTTTTCCTTCTATTGCAGGATATGATGACGGTGCTGTCGGAAGACATTCAGATTTGTGCTTCTTCTAGCAAACGTTGCGAGAACAAAAACCATCAGGTAGATTTTTATACGAAATTATTATTATTATTATCATTTTTATTGTTTTTGAACAGCAATCAGAACTTAAGTGTCTTATAAGCTGTTTGGCTAATTTGATTTAATACTAGTTGGTTCTACAGATGGCAACCCAAACGCAGTTGACCCATATCTATGAATGATTATGACAACTTCTGTAATAGGGCAAATATTTTATTGATGCAGCAATGGTAGATGAGGGCTATTTTCACTTGGAAACATATTGCTATCTATATTTCCAAGTGAAAACCAATGTTACTACTGCTTAACATCAGGCTCTTCGAAGTGGGATCAAACCCGGGACCTCTGATTTAGGTCCAGACGCTATACTATCCCCACGAATGTGTCCGTTAAATGAAATTAAATTATTTAAAGAATTTAATATTTGTTAAACCGTTTATTATGTTATTGTTCCGTACTTTACTATTGTGATGTTGCAACATTGTGCTCTGTACCAGAGTACACCAGCTATAGGTTTCATTTTTACAATCGACCGATCTGACTAATGTGCTGTTTCAATTAAGAAAGTTTCAATAAAGTTTATTTATATACTTTTAAGAGAAGGGGGACTGTTATAGTTCATGCTTCATGTCTATCTCACTTGAAAGTTGGTAAATATTTTTGCTACATTATCATTTGCCCCACCTTTCCCTATACAAAATATAAGAAATCGGCCTAAGTATACTGCATAGGGGCAACTTATGTTGTTAATTTTTTATCATTTGATAGGACAAAGTTTTATTAAATTATATAAGCTTTATGACCTCTTTTTTGAAGAAGGCAAAAAATGCGTAATATTCTGACGTTTCATCGATATCGATATGTGTATTTGTAGGAAAACATGGATTCTAAATCGTCGCCAACAGATTGTAACACACTACCTATGATGCGTGTCGTAGCCAAATGTTGCTAGGATTTGTTTAATTAAGTTTTATCGTGTCACGGTATATGACGTTATAATTTTTTCATTATCTGCTCTAACAAACAATAAAAATAACAAAAATGTCCACAAAAAATCACTGATTCGACGTTGATTATTTCAATTGATTGATTTTCATAAACTTATCATATTTGCTTCATCATTTACATGATTTTTGCGTAGGTTTAAAAATAACATACATTTAATAATGGATAATCGATGGATACTTTTTTTACTTTTTTACGTAATTGATTGAGGTGGAGTCTGCCCATATATTCAGGAATTGAAAAATAACTAGTGGTGCATGGCATCGTGTCTTAAATCAAATTGTTGGAACTTTCAGTACCAAAAATTGAAATTTTAAAAAAGATTCAATTTTTTTTGGAACTCTGAAAAAAATCGATCTTTGAAATTTTTTAAATTTTCGAAAAAAATTTACCTTTTTGAAAAATTTGATTTTTTTATACTTTGAAATATTTTGGAAATTTTGAACTTATTTTCAAAGCAATCACGTTTGCTGCGGAGAACCGATATATCAAAGCGCGTGGGCGCCGCGTTGCAGTAATACGTATAAACATGGGTACGGAACCCATAGAAATTAAACAAAATTTGTTCTTATTATTAAAATATCTATAAAATATGCGATAATTTGATGTGCATGATCATTTTTGTCCGCCAAATGGCATTTTTTTTTTCACTTTTTTATTGGATATTCAAAACCGCAGAACCTGACTTCTCAAAAATTTCATACAAATAAAATATTTTTTGAATCTTACAAATTGGACGCTCCGTTCTCTCAAAAAATCCATTACCATTTTTGGCACTTTTTGCCCCGTATCTTCGAAAAACTAATCAGCACGCCTCCTTATCAGTACGAATCGAATGTTTTTTGAATTCTTTAAATCGGTTGATCGGTGTTCCAGAAATCGTCGACGAAAATTTATATCCGCACACACACACGCATACGTCCACTCAGAAACTTTTGAAACGTAAAGATATATAAAAATTTTCAATTTCGATTTTTTTGCGATTACTATAACTTACCCTACGGGAAGTTAATAATAACTAAAATATAATGTATAAACCTACTGATATTCGTATAGATGTTGCATCTGCGTTATCATAAATATTTTAGATTATTAAAATGGTTAAACAATTTAAAATGTGATAACATGAAATTGTTGTTCTTTTAAATATTGAAATTCAAATATAATTTATAAACCAATAAAGAGTTTTGAGATTTGTAGAGATGCTGTTGTTGCAATACAGCCGTTGAACTTTCATAAAGCTTATTTCTTTGATAAGCGAATAAGTGGTTAAGTCAAATTTCTGCAAAAATGTTTTAAATCGCGGTATTAACTATTGCTCTGAAAATAGTTATTAAATTGAAAAAGTTTTAGTCAGAAACAAAAGTTAATGAACTTTATATAAAATCTAAGCCATTAATTTCAAATACGCGATATTACACAAGTAATAGAACTTTGAAATCAAGCTTAAAAATGTAGCTTTTTAAGAATTTGGCATAGCTTTTCCGTAGAGTTTAATTTTTTCTTGGTCTACATGTCTTGCAGGTGCACGTCTGAAATTAATCTTAGTATTAGAAGTATTTAGCGTTTTCAATAATTATATAATTAATTTATAGCTCCTTTAATCTTCAATAATATTCATAAATAATTTCACAACTTTGACTCCTCTGAGTCCTCTCAAGAACTAAGATTGTTTTGTTCCAAAGAAAAAAAAACAAGACTGGAAGTTGCACATAAAAAGTTTATGTATGTAATAGATTGTATATTTATTTAAGATACTTAGCGATTTAAAAGTACTTTTACAAATAACATAAAGAAAAACTCAATACTTCTGCCCCATTAACAATAAATAAAACTTTTATAATCTTATTATAATTTCTGCACTATTTTATTTTTGAAATTTGAAGAAGTTACTTGAAAAGGATGATTAAATCTTAACTATAATAATTTAATTGTGTTTTAAATGTAAATGTAACATTAAATTAAAATATAATTCTTCTGTAGTACTAATAATAGGTACAAATTGATGGCTATACGTTAAAACAAGTTAGTTAATACTAGGGCAGGGCGGGGCACAAAGGTCCAATCAGACTTTCAGCAACTATATTATGAAAACCAAACCAATTAATAACAACAAATAACATTTGTCAAACAAACAACTATCTGACTTTCTTCAGTAGTACTCCCAGCTAATTCATTATTTTAGAAATTTGTTTTTTTGCTGTTTTTCAAAAATAACAATAAAACTAACAATACATCTTATAAAACAATTAAATAACGTTTGCTTAAAAATTACAAAAAACCTCGTAAACTAAACAACAGCGCTCATAACCAAAAAAAACGAAAGAAAATACTTTTGTCATGGATCCCGATAGCGACGTCTTAAGAATAAAGGTGGTGGATGATTATACATCTTTTTTTCTCTACTTTCAAATATTGTTGTTAAAAAATCTTAACAATACTTGTTTTCGAGATATCGATATTCTACCATATTATACGGAAATTCAAAACGATGGTTATAAATTATATGAAATTGCTTTCTGATTCTTAAATTCTTCCATTTGATGTGAAGCATTTATGAATGATTTTAGTAATAAAAATAACAGTTATTTAACAAACTATGTTTGGAAAATTGCGTAATTTCTTATTTCTTGTCATTTGATACAATTTATCACAAGTTATTTTCCGATAAGTGTAGTGGTGGCAATAGTACTAATGTAAGTCGAAAATTAAAATGAGATATAACATAATTAAATTTGTATATTTATATAAAGACAAAATGACTTGTTAATAGTAATAACATACAAAGATAAATAAAATATTTTATGCACTCACTACATTAGTGCAAATTAAGAAAAATACATAAACGAGCAACATTTCAAATAAAAACATTTGTGAAATTTTACAAAAACTGCTATAAATTTTGGTGTTATCAAATATTAATTCCAATAGTTAGATAATGAAGATTTCCAGGGATTAATTAAAAAAAACTAGTTGGTATTGGTATTTTGCCTTGAGGCAAGTTACATGAACTTCCTGATATGTGTAAATAATCGACTTAATCAATGAAAAATAAATTAATTTATGAGTGATTAAAAGTATTCCAAATGGATTTATTAAACAAATTTGAAAAAAAAAACGAACAGGATAATTCGAAGTATTTTCTAAAAGCAAATTTCCACAAATCAACAATTTTTATAATTGAACCAGTTTCCGTAGGACTTTAATGGTTTAGTATGTTCATTAAGACCAAGTACTCTATCGTTATACCAAGCAAATCATCTAATTTCAATTTTAACAAACGTCAAAAAACAACTCATTTTCTCAGACTTTGATGAATTTTTAAAATTAAACTACTTGTCGTAAGAACGTAATATTTCAGTAAGTTATCTGATTATATATCTCGGCTAAAAAAGTTCCATCAGCTTAGTTTTTTTTAACAGTTAATTACAAGAAAACGGCTCGGTAGATTTTCACCTAAAACTAATCAGTATCATTCCAAACTAATATCTTTCGAACAGTTATATTTTCGAAGTTATATTTTTTTATTATTCATTAACGAAAGGAAATACTTTCTTTATTATACGATTATGCAGGAAAAATAGCAAAAATTACATTTACTGGTCAAATATGATATTTACCAATCATTATTATTGATTCATATATGTACAAATAGAATTAGTTGAAAATAGGTAGATAGGTAGACAGCTAAAGAGTTAGATAGATAAACAGGTAATTAAGTAAAAATGTAGGAAAAAGACATGTAAACAGATAACCTTAATTTAATAATAATAGTAGCAGGATATTTAGTAACTGGTCATTATAAAATGGTATAAAACATCAAGCCAATCCTTTTTTAATTATTGGTTAAATTATATTATATCAAGCAAACTCAATAAGTTCCTACGGTTATATTGTGTTATTAATCTAGCCCATCTTATATATTGTTACCAAATATATAAATTATTTAAAAATATTAATTTATTTTTTTATATCTGTGGGGTCGTCTAGAAACTCGCAGTCATGAATGGGGTCGCCAAGAAACTTGCAATCGTAAAAAGGGTTCCGAAGGACAACAGTTTGAAGCCCTAGTCTAGTCTAAAGAAATGTCGATTATTAAAATATAGTAAAACTTTGGCAACATGATTTTTTAGGAACCGGACTAAAAATGCATTTTATGCCAATGCCGTTTCTAGTTGTAAGCGTCTTATGCAGGACCAGAACAAAATATTTAAAATTGCAGGCGTATTATACGAGCAGGAAATAATATCAATCCTGGTCGCCTTAACGGGGTTCTACTGTAGTTACTTTTATGTTACTGCTTACATATGTATTTTACAAAAAAAAAGATTCTCATAATTCTCAATTTCAGGGTAAATTACTATGATTTTTGAGTGCAAAAAATAGCTTATTAAAAATAGCTAATTATTTTCGAAAATCACCCATTTTCACATCTCTGATTACTAAAGCTGTTGTCGAGAGCTTTTATTTCTATTTTATATCCGTTTACGATTCGCAAATGTTTGCTCGCTTATTTGCGAGGTATCCATCCAGTTTTTTCTAAAAGTCATATTTACACACAACTTATGAGTTTCAGCAAACACTTGGAGAATATTATTGTCTTTTCTCTAATATTTCACATTCGCTTATGAAGACATAACCAATAATAAATTTCGTAACATGTTGGTCAACATTTATATTAGATTAGATTCTATTTTAGATAATCTAAGCTTTCCATGACTCATTGAACATTTCTATCCTGGACAAATAATGAGAGTCAAAAATCAATTCAATAACCGTTTTTATATATTTATACAAAGTTTTTGAATTTTTTTAACACCTTAGAGATATATCATATTATCAGACGGTCATAAAAGTACTCATTATGTATTCAAATATTTTTAAACTTAACGAATACAGTTAAAATTAGCAAAAAAAAATTTATTTTTTTCTACAATTTTTTTGAAAAATTTTAACACCATTGTAAAATATCACAACATCGTATATTGTAAATATAGTTATAATTTTAAATTATTTTATTTTAAACTTGTAAGGCACAGCATTATGCCTTAAGGCAAATTTCTGGAACTTTCCGTACTTACTAAAGATCCGAAAAATAAACTATTAATAACAATTAATTAAATAAATGATTAATAACAGTTGTTTTAAATATTTTCAAATTTTCATTTATTTTTTTCATTTCATTCTATATTAACATATTATGTAAAAATTATTATAAATATGCAAATTTTAATTGAATATTTATCGATATTCAATCATTTTCGATATATTTGAATTTTTTTTTCAGGATTAAATAAAATGAAATATGTACTTTTAGAATTCTGATATTTTTAAAAAAAATTAAAAACATTGATATTTTGAAAAACATTTAGAATTAAAAAAATCAAAAATTAGATTTTTTTATTATCATGTATATTATTAATATCTATCATAATCTGATAATTTGATTTGCACAATTAAAATGTTTTTGAATCATCCTAATTGGACGTTCCATTATCTCAAAAACTGCCATTTTTGCCAAAACGTCTGGACCTGCCTTTGCCAAAACTAATCAACGAGTCTCCCAGTCAATACGAATCGATTTTTTTTTTCAAATTATTCAAATCCGTTGATCCGTGCGCTCCAAATCGTAATCGAAGTTTGTATCTAAACATATACACATAAGCATACACACAAATTTTCAGAAGGGCTTGAAACGTTAAAATATGCAAAATCTTTCATTTTCAATTTTGTTTGCGATTACTATAACTTATATTACGGGAAGTTTTTTTTTATTTTATTTATTGGCTTTTGATGTACACCATAAGGCCAGATGCCATTCATACAATTGTTTACTACAAATTCTTATAATAATAATCAACTTATAATTATTTAGTATTATTAAAACCTGTTATAAAGAAGTATTTGAAATTGAAGTTCCAATTTTTTACTGTTTCTGAAATGAGGATTTGAAAATAAATTTTATTTCTTATCTGAAATAAGGATTTGAAAAAATCTAGGACCTGGTCAAATACTTTATTTATAAAAAGTGAGCATTAAATATAAATAGTTAATTTTTAATAATTTATCTAAGCTTTATCACGCTTAATTGAAAAACTTTATTCAAGATAAAGAGAGCATTAGTATTCAGATTCTTATTATGCGTTCAAAGATTTTCAAATTTATGATTAGTAATGATTTTTATTTATTTAAATTATATTTTCACTGGTCAAATATGTTATGTATACTTTGTAATGATTCGGGCAAAGATAGTCAAAAATCGATTTTTCGATTCCAAAAATCTTCGCCTACATATTTCACTAATGAAAAAATACAATTTTTTAATTGTAATTTTAATTTAAATTTTGCAATGGAATGACTTCATCGACAAAGTTTTTTTATATGACACATAGAAAAAATTTGACTCTCTATAAAACATATATTGGCAGTCGCAGTTATGATATAAAAAATTATGAACTTATTTTTGGGGATACTCTATATACCAATATATTATAAAAAAAAACTAGACAATAATAACATAATAAACTCGATCATAGATCATTATAATATATAATATTCAAAGCAGAAAAACTCGAACACAAAAAGACGAATCAAACGTTAAAGTGAATTTAATTCAATTAATATAAAAGCAAGTTTTCATTCAACGTACCTTCTCATCAATTGATACTTTTTTGCAATTTCAAAGTATTGCCAAAAATATTTTTTTGATAATATGGGATATGTAATATTGTTCAACTACTTCTTTTTCTATAATCAAAATAAATAAAACAAACATTTACATTGGAAAAATAAAACATTTTTTATTCTATACAACATATCACAGCCTACAATAGACTATATAGTACTCTTCCTTACGTTAAAATTTACATTTAACAATATTATTTCTATAATATAATACAAATATAAATGATGATTTGTATGTATATGTAAAAAATGTATAAAACAATTACATATGCATATATAGTTTCATATTAAACTCAAATCTTATAATTAGACATAGCTCATACCAGGGCTGTGAAGCTGAATTTTGGCGACTGCACAGCCCTGGTTCAGACTCCTTTACTCTGCAATATTTCAGTTCGTATTTCTAATATTATAGAAATACCTTGGCGTAATATTTATTATATAATATATAGAATGATATATATATAATAACATATTCAATCGTGTGTGCGTCCTTTGTTTAAAATAATCTAATATTAGCAGCAAAGTAGGTACTTTCAAACTATCATCGTCCAATATAAGACTTAATAATTAGTCTAAAATTCATTTGGATTAATAGCTAAATTATTTGAAATCAACTAGATCTTAAATGATTTTTCTCTGTGCTTTTAATTCGGTAAATGGAATGTCACTTAAATACGTTGAAAAATCCCAATATAAAAAATCACTTTAATGTACTTCTTTTTTATCTAACTAATAGAAATAATTCCAAAATTATATTAAGGGTAAAAAACTATTTCAATCCAAAATTCTATAAATTTGTAATTACACAAAGTGTAATCTAAGAAATATTAAGAGAAAAAATTGTCAATTTTGAAATATTAGATAGAAATATCTTGAGTAACTTAATCGCTTTTAAGGATTCATAAATTTGGTAATAAATTATTCCAATCGAAATTTTATTGA
>NW_020538040.1:147145355-147190755 GCF_003426905.1 Ctenocephalides felis
TAGTTCTGGTAGCTATTTATAAAATTTGGAATTAAACCCATAGATTAATTAATTAATAATTCAACGTTTTACTTAAATATAGAATTTTTATATATTCATGTACTTTTTTTATTTTCATTATTTGAAGAGCTATCAAAACTTATGGTCCTATAAGGATAATTTGACTTAGCCTAACAACGTCGGTTTTTTTAGATGGCAAAAACCATAACTTGTACTATCTCTATGTGATGAATTTTATTATTCCAATTTCTGTAATAATGATGAAAATTTTATTGATCATATATACCGGAAAAGAGTTGTTTTCACTTGGAAGCATATTGCTACCAATATTTCCAAGTAAAAACCGATGTCAGGACTGCATAGCTCTAACCACTAATACATAAGCAAAAGCCCGTACAAATACCTACATTATTTTCATTTCCGTTTGTTCCTTATGTTGAAGTCGGTACTTAATGCAGATCATAAAGTTTTACCACAATATTTAACATCAAAAATGTTTGTGCAAATATTTTAATCTTAATCAACAAGAAAAACATTTTCAAAAATCAGGTTATCGAATAGATTTTAATTCTACCTTTATATATGTAGGTATATATATGCTTTTAATTATGTGAATTCACTTTTAAATATTAGGAAGTTCTATTAGATATGTGCTGGTTTATTTCCCACATCAGACTCATGTATAAAATTTTATTGGTATTATTTATTATTTATGTTCAAAAATCAAGTGCAAAATTGAACATTGAGATATTCACACATTTATATTCCTACACGAGAAACAATTAGACCTACATATATAGTTTGAAGCAAAATGCATAATAATAATACGTAGAAAATGATATTTAGTTCTATAAGTTTCTGCATTTAATTTTCTTAGGATTTTCTATTTTCCTTCAGTTACAGGAGTCTTGTTCGCCAAATATTGTTATCGTTATGAAATTCGATAGATAACTTGTGATATATGAAGAATTTCGAGACAAATCTAACGGTGTTTAATAATACCTTAAACAAAATCTTAATTTTTGTTAGTTTGATCCCTCTTCGAGCAGCCTAATGTCAAGCTGTAGTGACATCGATTTTCACTTGGAAATATATATATCAATATGTTTCCAAGTAAAAATAGTCCTGATTCGGCAATACTGCTTCAATAAAATACTGCTGTTTTACCAAAATTGTAATAATAATTCACAGAGATGGGAAAACCGACTAGTATCAAATCAAATCAGCCCAACAGCTTAGAGGACTTTCAAGTTCTGATTGCTGTTCAAAAATAAATAAATAAATACAATATCTGTTAGTTTAATCGCCTAATAATTTATGACCTGACCATTTCATAGGAAATATATTTATAAAATAGTACAATATAATACAACATTTAATCCTTAACACAATTCATTTAGTTTTCAAAATGTGCAAATATTCATAGCAAAGAGTGAAAAGGAAATGAGTTCCGCCTAAAATCACGGACGGTCTAAGTAACTTCAATAAATATCCCTAGAAGGGTCAAGCAAAAATTATGTACAACGGGGAGTAATAAAAACAGCTAATTGCCACAAAAGCAGGTCCGGAAAAGGGAATGTAACACAACTAAGAGATAGTACAAACATCTAACCATTTCGTTTGCATTAAATTATTCAGTTGGAGAATAGAACGAGCTTACATCAGCCGGCCAGACGTAAAACGGACAGAGCCACAACGGGCGTGTATCACGCAACTTACAACGGTCCAGGAATGGAAGATCTCCAGCTAATGTACTACGCCAGTCCCAAAACATACATAACATAGCAAATGAAATTATGTATACATATGCATTAGCTGACACGTACTTGCAGGCTAAATCATTAATTCGAGCTCGAAATTCAAATTTCTTTACAAGCATTCGAGTTAGGCCTGAAGAATTAAAATTTATGAATATATGATGATAATTGAAGCTCCTCGAATGCAAATGTTAAATCATATTTTTCTCCAGTTTTCACAATTGTTCATAAGTAAGCTTTCTGTGTCTATGCAGTCTTCACTGACACTCTTCAATGTCAGTATTTCTTTTTCTCATATCACCAAGTATCTGCAAATAAGTCAAAATACTTATAAATCTTCAATGTCTTCATCGATGGAATCGAGCAAACAGTAATTTTTCGAAAAAATCCTATCCAATTTGACATTCAATTCAGAATTATGTACAGTAAAGTTATTTCTTGTGAAACTGTCCACGGTCTAATCTATATTCGCCCATTTCATCTTCTCTTCAAATTATGATGTACAAGTACAATAATATATATTATTAATTACAATTATATATATGTATATATCTATATATATAGGGTGTCCCAAAACTCAGCATAGACCCAAAACTGGGTAGCAGTATTGATAGTAAATTGTAACTATCATAAAAATATTAGAAAAAAATATATCTTGCACTTTGAGATTTTTAGTACCAAGGTATGTGCTTTTCAGTCAAATTGTGTTATTATTTTTTTCATTTAAACTTTGGAACCGTAACCCTAAATAACATTTCTAGAATCACAGTCAATAATAATAGTACAATTGGCTAAGTTTTCTAGAATTAAGACTATTTGTTGAACTATGGACTTAAAATTTTCAAAATTGATAGATATTTTCAATGGTTGTCTTTTGCGCATTTTATCAGATTTGCTAATACTAATTAATTTCTATCAAAAAAAAAACAAGTAAAAATAAACTAAATGAATCTAAAAACATTTTTAGCCATTATGCGGTGATATTGTAAACTCGTAATGTTTATTTAAATAAGTTGACTTCAAGTATAAAAGTGTTTATTCACATCTATCATGTGAACTTTGTACTAAGTATTCCCAAAACGATAATAGTAACGCATTGATCATAATTTTTCGATTTTAATACAAAATTTTAAAAAATCCCAATTTTCTAATTAGCATAGAGCGGCGCTTGAAAAACCGCAGGTAAAAATTAACCATTATCTCAAAAACAAGTGCATTTAGGCATTTTTAACAACAATATTTGGAAGTAGAGGGAAAAAGATGTATAACCAACCATCATCTCGTCCGGCAATGTTTACAAATCTATAACAAAAGTATTTTATTTTGTTGTTAGAGTTTTTGGTTGTGAGCACTGTTGTTTAGTTAACGAGAGCATAATATAATTTTGAAGTATATGTACTTTATTTAATTGCTTCATTAAATGTATATATGTTAATTGTCAGTTAGATTCAACGGCTTTTCTATATAACCTTTATAAATGCTTACACGTGGGTGGGGTAAAAAAGCCAACTGAACCTTTACTCTGGTAAAGGTGTAAAAAATAAAAAATAGTAAGTAAAAATGTAAATTAATTTAGAAAGAGCTATTTTACAAGATATAAGTTAACTAAATAGTTATTCCAACTCTGATAATGAATATTTGTGACGAAATACCAGATCAAGGTTATTTACAGTATTATCTATGTAAAAAATATACACATGACACGGGTTTAATAATGTAGTTGTTATTTTGTAAAGTCCCTTTAAAATTAAAAATAAAGAATTGGACTGTTTGCCTACGAGGTAAGAAGTATCAGGTGACAAACTTTTGAAAAAAAAAACAGCAAAGAAAAAAAAAATTTTTTTTTGGCCTCGCTTACTCTGAGCATTTAGCCACCTACAACATTTTTTATATATTTCCATTCTAATTTTTATATCATTATCAATCTATATATGTATCTTATTCTATATTCTTCTTAATTTTTCTTTTTCTTATTTTTCTTCAATTCTTTTTTTCTCTTCATTCTTTTAACTTCAGCATGTTCCAATATTTCTCTTCTTACTCCTAATACAATTCAGCTATTCAAATTCTGTTATACCTATTTTTCTTAATTCCTATTCAAATTCTTTTTAACAAATACAATTTTATTTGATTTCAAATTAACTACACATATTTTTTTTCTATATTCTCGCTACCAAGAAAGCTATGCTCGCCATAAAAAAAAAAAAAAAAAAAACATTTCTACAATAATAAATTAGACGCGAATTGTACCGAACGTAGTTTGATAGCTTTTCATTTGATTTGTGTTATTTAATGTGATGTAGTTAGTTTTGTTTCCATAATATAATTACTCAAAGTCAAATTGGACCTTTCTGCACAGCCCTACCCTGAAATTGAAATGCTACAATTATAAGCCAAAAGTAAAAAACAATCAACATTTAAAACAGAAACAAAAAAATAATTTATGGGAAGGCAGGTCTAGCGGTTATGGACTCTCAATAAAAATCAGTTAAAAAAATATCATTTGGCGGTCAAAAATGTTTATATTGGACATATGTACATCAAATTATTAGATTTTAATAATGTGTGCATATTTTGTGTAATTTTTTTTGGGTTCCGTACCAAGATTTTTAATTACGGTACGGGAAGTTCCAGCAATCTGCCTTAAGGCACGATGCCAAGCACCCCACTAGTTTGTTGAATGGATGTGAGAAATAATAATTATATTTATTTACAGAAGTTCCAGAAATTGATCCAAAAGCACGACTTCATACACCACTAGTTACAAATTAAGTACAAGTAATAGTACATTTGTATGCAAGTACAGTTTAATATAAATAAGTCCATGTATCTTGTACAAATGTGCGTCGGTTCGCATCGGTGTGCGAGTACACGGTCCGAGGTTCGTGTACGGGCGGACATGGCGCGCTCTGGGAGATGTACCGGCCGGATGAATTTCATTAAGAGAGGCGAACGCGATTTGCGTTTTGCTCTGACCGCTCGCACTCTCAAACAATTCAATTGTTTTCAATTACACGTTATTACGAACCGTTTTATATGATGAAATTATCATCCGCACGCTTTGTGTTTATGCTGCTTGTTCAAGCACTCGTTGAGATTTCCACTGGAATTTCAATTCAGCAATATTCACCATTAATTTGTTGCCGGCTAGTAGGATTTTTAATCTATCACTGCGTTTGATTGTTGCGAATCAGGGATAATCATGTTGCTGTTTGAACCTACTTGAGACAGATTGAGCGAAGATACTAATGCCAAGTAAATTTTGGTGTAATACCGCAATGCTGTAGGAGAAATAAGGACAAAATGGTATATATGGACATAATAACACAGTAGCCTTTTTTAAGTAAAACTTCTGTAGGTGCGACTAGGGTGTAAATCCGTACAAATGCAACGGAAGTGCGTTACGGCAGATAAGATAAGATAAGAGTGGAGTGCCAATAATTCGTCATTCACTCTCAATGATATCATTTCTATACTGGTCGATTGTGAATAGTCGTCTCGTATGTGAATAGAGATCTGTCGTTGTATGCGTACCGACACTAACGTTGTATGCGTACCGATATCAACAAGGAAATCGTCATAAATGAATAAACATTTTAAAGTTACATCGCAGTACAAATCTTGATTTAATGAAAAATGCCTGAATCAGAAGATTATTTTACCCTGTCCCCCGAGTGTTACCATATTACTAATAAACAGATATTACAATTACATAATTATAATGAAAATAATAAAACAAATGCAGCATTTGCGCCGTGTGTGAAGCATAAGTTTTTGAAATAATTTCTATATTATTCGTAGTTTTTATAAATCTTTGAAGTTATTGAAATAGAAAATATTTTTTAGGCAAAACAGATATTACAGCTGTTCAAAGCATGAGATTATATCGCCAGCGAAAAAGTAAAAAAAATACCACCAGTCAATGAATGTATGTTAATTTTAATTACATGAAGTTCTTCAAACACAATTACATGATGAGTGAAGTTGCAAAAACAATATTTGTTTAAGCGTTGTTTAACATAATCCACTGTGTAAACGAATATTATAGAATTTATTAATCAACAATTACTTTATTTCTCTAATGAAGATTCATTTCTAAATCAAATTACAATGACAAACCGATCATGTCACATTTGAAGTAAGAATTTAATTACATTATTGTTTTTAAATATTATACATATTTTTAATGCTATTATAAATATATAATTTATAATTTATCATTATATAAATGTGTATAATGGTCGACACTAATAAATATGTGCATCATGAGTGTTACCATATTACTAATAAACATTATTCAAAATTGTTATATGATGTGTTTATTTTTATTTAATATAAATGTGCTTTTTTGTACAGTAGCAAATAAGTTTTACTTTAATCGCATGTGAACCTTACGCGCACTCTTTTTTTTATTTTACAAAATTATTTTTGCCAATTAGAACCAAAATAGTATTACTATACTAAACTAAAAAGTGAGAAAAAATAGAGAAAATATAAGAAATGCAATAAATTAAATTGGAAACAAATCAAGGAAACTAAAATGATATGATAAAAGTGATATGAGAAAATTTAGGGCGATATCGTGGTGATGTATGCCGCGGGCTGAACAAGTTTTATTAATCATTTTCCCTATCCTGTACCATTTTTCTTTTTAGCGCAAAAATTCCTTACCGTGTGTCTGTCATTTTATGAGAATTTCCGAAGTTTTCACGCTTTGCTCTCAGTGATGGAATGAAAAAATAATGAACTTGAAAATGTTCTAGCTTAATATCTAAACGCTCGCTTATATGACAGCAGAAGTAGTACTCATATTGTTTTATAACTTTAATGCCACGTTCCCGGTTTTCTAGCACTCTTGTGTAACGCAATTTAAAATTATTTTCAATATTTTTCACTTAGTGTTCTTGCAAGTATATTTCAAGAAATTCTGTAAAAAGATCTTATTAGCAATAATGTATCATACTCTCTTATTATTTAGCTCCTACTTAAAAGACCCGATTTTTAATACAGTTTTTATATACGTAATTATAACTGTTTATTCTTACTTAATACATTTTCACATTGCTACTGCTGGAAATCAGGCTTTCGGACGCGGGTTTTCAAGCTGGAGCTTCTCATTGAGAGCTCATAGCTTTAACCACTAATACACGGAAGAGCCTATTATTATATAATTTACATAGTCAGTGATTTTGCACTGATATTTAGGGGAAATATAGATAAAATGACGTAATGTTTTATTTTTTAATGACTCACTTTTAACAGTCCCACCCCTTTTTACTCATCTTTGGTTCATTGACTACCAGTAACATAGTATTTTAATTCAGTAAGAACTATCATAACATATTTATTAAGAAAAAAAAAACAACCTAATACAAAAACCATTTTGTCCACATAATATGAACAAAATGACATATAGGGTAAGGACAAACTGAAATAATCATTTTCAAGAAAACCGTTCACAAATAAATCGTTTTATCTTCTTTGGGACATTGGCTCCTGAATCATGAACCATGAACCAACCATGAAAATGTAACACTATTTCCGTTGCATTTGTACGGACTTACACCCTAGTCGCGCCTAAAGAAGTTTTACTACAATGAAATATTTTATTCAAAAATAGCAAATCATTAATTTTAATGATGATTTTATGACCTGAAATATGCGGTAGGCATAAAAGAGGTATCGAAATCTAACATATAGAACCGCATTGTGTATACTAAATATGCTGAACGAATATTCTTCTAGTTATGATTATCCAAATGGTTGTAATCATTGTAATGGCTTTGCTTTTTTATTTCTAGAAAGAGGCATCTTGAGCTCACAAAAAATTATGACCTGTTTATGGTGACGAAGCTTAAAAAAATTCGTTGGACAAATTTTGTTCTGATGATTTTTCACACATTTGAACAATGTTAACAATCGAATGATCAATTCAGTTGAAAAAAAAGTTCAGCTGAATTGGCAAATCGAAACGGCGATTTGTTCAATTATTGGCATCACATACTTAGGCCTATTGGAGTTTGGTGGAGTTGTTTTACCATATCCACCTTATGTTTCTAACCTTGCAACTGCTGATTACTTTTTGTTTCGATCTTTCCAAAACTCCTTGAAAAGTAAACAATTCAATGATTATGATGGTACCTAATTGTACCTGATTCAGTTTTTTGTTTATAAAAACCAAAAGTTTTATAAAAGTGTATAGTAATTAGTAAATTAGTAAAGTAAGTGTAAGATAATAGTGCTGTTTGAAAGAGGACAAAAAGTCATTAATCAAAATGATCAATACATTGCAAATTAAAGTTATTTAGTTCCATGAAAAGGATGTGTTCGATTTTCTAACGTAAATCTGCATTCACTTAGTTGCCAACTAAATAATAGAATTAAAAAATATATTTTTTAAAACAGATTTTTTTACGTTAATGCAAAAAATTCAGTCATTTAAAACCGTTATCAAGATAATTGTTATATGAGTGTGAATGTTTAATATAAAACCCAATACAAATTTATCTAATTAACTTCCCGTAGGGTAAGTTATAGTAATCGCAAAAAAATCGAAAATGAAAATTTTTATATATCTTTACGTTTCAGAGGTTTCTGAACATTTTGGCATACCTTAGAAAAAATGGATGTATGTGTGTGTGGGTGTGTGTGTGTGTGTATGTGTGTGTGTGTGTGTGTATGTATGTATGTGTGTGTATGTATGTGCGGATACAAATTTTCGTCGACGATTTCGGGAACACGGGTCAACCGATTTGAATAATTCAACAAACATACGATTCGTATTGATAAGGAGACGTGCTGATTAGTTTTTGGCGAAGGCAGGTCTAGCCGTTCCGAAGATACGGGGCAAAAAGTGCCGAAAACGGTAACTCAGTTTTTGAGAGAACGGAGCGTCCGATTTGAATAATTCAAAAAACATTTCACTTGTATTGACAAGGTTAAGAATCGATAAAATTTTCATGAAGGTAGCTCTAGCGGTTTCGGAGATATGGAGGAAAAAGTAAAAAAATAAGCCATTTGGCGGTCAAAAATGATCATTAGACATATGCTCATCAAATTATCAGATATTTTATAGAGATTTTAACAATAAGTATACATTTTGTTAACATTCCTATGGGTTCCGTACCAATGCTTATGCGTTAGACAGCGACGCGGCGCTTACGCGCTTTATATTTTGCCCCTATGCAGTTAAAGCAGTACGATTGCTTTGAAAAGAAAGTTCAGATCTTCCACAATATGTCAAAATAAAAAAAAAAATTTTTCAAAAAAAAAACAAAAAAAAAATTAAAAAAAATTTTTTTTTTAAAAAAATTTTTTTTCAAAAAAAAGTAATTTTTTGTCCAATTTATAGTTTCTTAAAAATCGTATTTTTTCGAAGTAATTTTTTTTAAAAAATGTCAATCGTTTTTAAAAAAATAATAATTTTTGGTACGGGAAGTTCCAGCAATTTGCCTTAAGGCACGATGCCTTAATTGCCTTAAGACAGAATTCCACTTACAGCTAGTTCAATTTGTATTTGTAGATTTGCACTTGTAGATTATTAATAATATTGAATATCTTATATTGTTTTATGTCAAAAGAACCGAACTTTTCTGAAGTACATCAAATATTCTGCGGAATAAGTGGTTTCTCTCCCTATATTTATTGTAAACACACCAACTGTGTTCCTTGACAGAAAGGATATAAGAATTCCACTGTCATTTTGTTGTCACATGGTGGCTGCACGCAGGCCTGTCTCGGTTAACAAGGGAATAAAAAGATTGAAAAACAAATCACACTTACGGAAAAAGGTTTTTCTTTTAAAGCTGCAAATATGCGCTGTATTATAGACTCAAGGCTCACGTACGTTACTGGACATATGAGACAAGGTTATTTTTACCAGACAATAAAAATAAAAAGTAAAACATTGTTTTAGAAAAAAGATAAAGCATCCATTAATTGACTATTTTTTATGTATAAACAGAGTCCGCTAAGAATTAGTTTTTTAGAATTTTATAAATTCATATAAATATTTATTATTAGCAAATAAATTACCTAAATTGGTGACCCAAACGTGGCCACTGTGGTAAGATTCATTAACAAACATTTTATAAATCATTTATGAATTAATAGAGACGTGTGTCTACTATGGTCGACTACGATTATTGTCATAGTTTAAGAATTTTTATTACATGGGGGTTTGTTTCAAACAAGTAGATTCAACATGCAATTCACATGAAGTATAATAATGCAATGTTTAAACATTAATTAAAAACTAAATGATTACACAGTAATTTTAATTTAATAGTATAAAAGCCTCTTACCTTTCATTTGCTGATGGTTTCTCGTATCACATTAACTCTGCAAAAAAGAAAATGACTATTAGTAAATGAAAAAAAAACTTAGTTATGTATATGCAAAAATACAATTACATACATTAACTCGTTTTTAAATTTCTTGTTTACCAAACCATCTGCATTCTCAAAAACTTGGGACAATTGTTGTGATTTTTGACTATGATCCTATAAATGTTGCTTAAGATTATGGTTTCATAATTTAACGTACAAAAATTATAAAAATTGACAACCAAATTGAATAACGAAATTGAATAACCAAAAAATAGTTACAATTCGATCAAGCACTAGGGTTTACTAAAAAGCTCGTAATTTTCAAAAAGCATTATTTTTCTCATATTTTTTTTCATGATGTGTACAGTCAATCGTGTCACCCTGTTTTGGCTTGACGTTTAGTTCTGGATCACCCTGTATATATAAATTCTTTCTGAAAATATGATGATAACGACCGAGAGAGAAACTCGCACATTGTTCTAATGCTTTGCATTAAAATCCATTTCAATTTAGCCTCAGCGCATTACTGGAAGTTTCCGTACCGAAAATTAAAATTTTTAAAAAGCTTTAATTTTTTTTGGAAAAATTAGATTTTTGAGAATTCTGAAAAAAAAGACTTTCGAAAAAAAAATTTTCGTATTTTGAAATTTTTTGAAAATTTCGAATTTGTTTCAAAACAATCGCACTGTGTAGTTATTTTAGAGACAAAATATCAAAGCGCGTCGCGTCGCCGTCTAACGGATAATCATTGGTACGGAACCCATGTAAATGTAAACAAAAGTTATACTTATTATTAAAATCTCTATATAGTATCTGATAATTTGATGTGCATATGTCTAATGATCATTTTTGACCGCCAAAAAGCGATTTTTATTTTTATGTTATCTCTCCAAAACTTCTGGGCCTGCTTTCTCAAAAATTTAATCAATTCTTCATTTCGTCAATATAAATAAAATGTTTTTTGAATCATTGAAATTGGACGCTCAAAAACTGAATTGTCATTTTTTGCCCGGTCAGCAAATCAGCACCTTTTCCATAAAATGGAATCGAATGTTTTTTGAATCATTCAAATCGGTTGATCCGTGTTCTCGACAAAAAATTGTATCCGCACATACATACACATACACACACATCCATTTTTAGGGTAAGCCAAAATGTTCAGAAATATTTGTGAAATGTTCAGAATTTTTTGCGATTACTGTAACTTAACTTACAAAAAGCTTCATATACCTGCAAGAAGATATAAGCAAAGTAAGACACATTTCAAAGTTGCAATTAGACAAATACATTAGACAATGTCATGCATTAGACAAAATTACACATGTATGTCGTATCCATCAATCCATTAATTAATCTTATATCCATTAGATTAACACATTAATCCAAGTTAAAAGCTGCTTGCATATGTTTGCACTCGATATGGAAACAGAAAATCAATAAAGCAAATAGACTCGGCAAATGTGTATTGGTAAATGCATCGCATTGTTTGAACTGAATTTACGGCATCAGTAGACGTGCGCTCAAAATCTCAAACAGCATTTGCGAATAAATAAACATTAAACATTTAGACGGGCAACATGCGCATAAAATGCCAATCAAATTCGAATACAATGAATGGAAATAGTTGCCGAAACCAGAATTTCATTAAGGGATTTTGGGTTGAAAGATAAATCAGTGGTGCATGACATCGTGCCTTAAGGCAAATTGCTGGAACTTCCCGTACCAAAAATGAAAATGAATTTTTGAGAATATAGAAAAATGACTTGAAAAATAAGAATTTTTTTATACTTTGATTTTTTTTGATAATTTTGAATTTTTATCAAAGTAATAGTTCTGTATTTACATTAATTCTAATATCTAGTAAATTTAAAAAAATAGAAAATGGGCTTAAAAAAATTGAAAATACAAAATACTCTGGACAATTTTAAATTGACAGAATTGAATATATGTAATAAACTTTTCTTTCAATCTGGTCCGGGTAGTATTGTGGCGTAGTTCTCTGGTAAGTGAGTTTGGGTGATCCTCGAATCAATTAATTTTATGGGAATATATACTATACCAATTATAATAATGATATAGATAATAAGTTGTATAAAAATTATACCAATATCTAATATATCACGCGTGATTCGATATTTTGTGTTGGTAATCATTTTTACGTCCAGTGATTCATGCCTATACTAATTTTACATGAAAATGATAATGTACACAGATAGGTTTTTTATGTGTGCTATACAAAGTGCAGCTTGGCCAAATATAGAGAGAGTACATAGAGCTGGTGAACGGGGTGCATTTACAAGTGGCCCTAATGCACAAAGCCAAAGCACGCAAATAGGGACTGCGACACTCAATCTATGTGGAAAGTAATTTTACTATTGTTCGGACGTATTTTCGTTTTATTATATTGGCCATGTAGATATATATATATATATATATATATATATATATATATATATAAATATATATAAACCATACAAAACAAATCAGTGTTTAATACAGTCCAGAGCTACGAGGGTTAAATTATAACCCAACGACCTGAGTTATCGAAGGAGAGTTTTAATAAATTTCATAACTACTTAGCATAAATACATTTTGGTCATTCGAACCGTATCGTGAATTACCAAGCAGTACAATAGTGATAATAAATTTCAAAGTTTTATTGTGAAGAAGAAAGAAATAATCTAAAGCGGCAAAATTCCATAACCACGTGGCGGACAAACTGGAGCAAACAAGCAGGGACAACGAAATTTGAGAACAATTACAACAACTACACACGTTTATCACTGTTTTTTTGTTGAAAATATGAACATATATTTCATATACTGCAACATGATTGTAATTTCATGTCGACATAAATAATAAATTAAGATACAGTAAAATTCAGAGCAAATACCAAAATTAAGATAAACATGAAATGAAATCAATCTAATATAATAACTTATTTATTTGCATGCTTTATTTAATTAGTCTAAATCAAATTAAATAAGTATATGCTATTTATAGTGAAACATAATATGGTTCTATATGATCAATCAATATGCCAGAGTTAGGAATCAAGTAAATCCTATTTCGACTACATTGACGACTTTACAATCATCCCATCCTTTGTAAAATGTCAGGACGCGTATAAATCAATATACTCCCCTCTCGGGGTCCTTGATTCATTATTTATTGACAATTCTGAGTTTTTGTGTTCTATTTTTGACGGAAACTTATTGACACCGATCATTTGCGGCAAGATCAAATTACACCTTATTCGAACATCCGTCATGAGGTTTCGGAAACATCGCAACGCCCGAGGCAGGTGTCGATTCCGCGAGACATGTCGGATAGTCGAACTCCTCACAATACAGTAATCAGAGGGCTACAAAGGTACGAAGCAATCAGGATGGAAATTTACCTGTAGCGATAGGTATTACCTATGTATAGGGAATTTGAAAGGATAATTTAATAACTGAATAGAGTAGAGGGGTGCATAACCTTGAGGAAAATTGATAGAAATTTCTATTTTGTAAACAAATGTTACTGAATGGCTTAATTAAAAGTAATAAAACGATTTTTACTGATTTTGAGAGTTTTTGCAGTATGACTTCATTTTACACAAGTTCTTTAAAAATATGACTAATTTTGAATAAAGCAGCAATTAATAAGAATAACATGTCCAAAAATGGTGTTCTTTAAGTATGACTTTATTATAACTAATGAGTTTTCTTACAAATATTGATTTTGAATCTAAAAAATTTTAGCTCCATAGTTACATTATTTTATTCAAATTCTCAAGGCAAATCATAACATTTTTGGCATGTTAGATACAAGACCAAAAACAATTAAAATAAGCTTTTTAAGTTTCTGAACAAAGTTTTAAAGCTTTACTGAAATGTTTGAAATGTGCTCTGAGAGCGAAATTTGCAAGTATATTTTGACTTTCTCTTGAATTAGTTATATTTTTTTATTCAAAGTTGCAATACAAAGTAAGTTATATTTATATTTATATTTAGCTTTTTTGGCAAACCGAAATCAAAACTAAAACTTTGAGTTTCTGAACAAAGTTAAAGGTTTAGCAGGAATGGTTAAAATGGTCTGTTTATAGTGACTCTTGCAAATACATTTTGACAATGAAACATAGTTTTTTATATGAATCATCTAGAACAGTTGGCTCGAATATTCCTTTTCACTCACATAACATATAATTATGTTATGATTGTGTTAGAATGAAAAAAAGAAATATTGTTTTTAAGAATAAAAAAAAAAATCATGTCTATACATTACAAATTTCATTCAAACTATGCAATATGCTCAGTTGGTTCTATTGATGCATCATAAATAGGACGATAACGAAGAAATAAATAAAAAGTAACACATAATTTAAATAGAATTAAAAGATAAAATTAACATTGAAACTTAAATTTACTAACTTTCCTAATATTTTATATACTTTTGAAATGTTGTTCTCAATAACATATGAATTAGATCATTTTTAACTTCCCGTAGGGCAAATTATAGTAATCACCAAAAAATGGAAAATGAAAATTTTTATATATCTTTACGTTTCATAGTTTTTTGAACATTTTGGCATACCTTAGAAAAATTGATGTATGTGTGTGTGCGTGTGTGTATGTTTGTGCGGAAACAATATTTCGTCGACGATTTCGAGAAAACGAAACGACCAATTTGAATGATTCAAAAAACATTCGATTTCTATTGATAAGGAGGCTTGCTGATTAGTTTTTGGCAAAGACAGGTTTAGCCGTTCCAAAGTGCCAAAAATGGTAATTTAGTTTTTGAGAGACCGGAGCATCCGATTTGAATAACTCATAAAACATTTTATTTGTATTGACTAAGAACTGATTAAACTTTTGGAAAGGCAGATCCAGCGATTTCGGAGATCCAATAATGATTAAAATAACATGTCATTTGGCGGTCAATAATGATCATTAGACATATACATCTCAAAATTATCGGTTATTTTATAGAGAGTATAATAATAAGTATACATTTTGTTTATATTTATATGGGTTTCGTACCAATGTTAATCTGGTAGACAACGAGGCGGCGCTTTTGCGCTCCGATACGTCGTCTCTAACTACGCAGCGCAATTGATTTAAAAAAAAATAAAATATAAAATCTAATAAATAAGAACATATTTTAAAAATTTCAAAATTCTCAAAAATCTAATTTTTTTCAAAGTTTTCAAACAAAAAAATTGAATCTATTTATAAAATTTTACGATGCCATAAACCACTAGTTTATTTTCTCGTTATCTTCCCATTAGTATACACAAGTATAGACACGATTGCTTTCAAAGAAAAAACAAATTCAAAATTTTGAGAAAAATTCAAATAAAAAAAATCGAACTAGTGGAGCGCATGGCATTGTGCTTAAGGCAAATTGCTGGAACTTCCCGTACCAAAAATTATTATTTTTTTAAAAACGATTAACATTTTTGAAAAAATCTTTATTTTAACATATTTTGGAAATTCTGAACTTTTTTTCGAAGCAATCGTTCTGCTTTAACTGCATAGAGACGAAATGTCAAAGCGCGTAAGCACCGCGTCGCCGTCTAACGGTTGAACATTGGTACGGAACCCATAGGAATGTAAACAAAATTTATACTTATTGTTAAAATCTCTATAAAATATCTGATAATTTGATGTGCATATGTCTAATGATCATTTTTGACCGCCAAATGGCATTTTTTTTTACTTTTTTCATTAGATCTCTGGAACCGCTAGACCTGCCTTCATGAAAATTTGATCAATTCTTTGAACGGTTGTTGATCGGTGTTCCCGAAATCGTCGACGAAAATTTGTATCCGAACACACATACACACACACATACACTCACACACAGACACACTCATACATCGATTTTTTCTAAGGTATGCCAAAATATTTAGAAACCTCTGAAACGTAAAAATATATAAAAAATTTCATTTTCGTTTTTTTGCGATTACTATAACTTACCCTACGGGAAGTTAAAAAATGTAATTACAATTTTTTCCAAGAAATTTCCAAAATTTCTGAAAAATCTCTTTTTTTTCAAAGTTTTCAAAAAATTTTAAAGTTTTTTTAAAAACGCACGATGCCCTGCACCACAAGTATAAAATCATATTTGTACATTTGATTCATTTCTACTTGACGCATTCCCTAACCCTCGCCTGATCTCAGCTCCGCGTCTATACTACTGAGTGTGAGCACATCTCCGCTCTTCCGTTCTTCCCTAATCGGAATTCAAGGAGGGAAATTCAGGCGACTTCCGTTGCATGAACATACAACACAATGACAGTATCACGATCTAATCAAACGTCGTCTCATGCCATAAGGCCATTGTTTACATTTCACGCAGCTCTGGAAACTGTCGCATCGATTTTTTTTCACTTTCTACCGACGAATCGCAAGGATCGTTCGCATTCGTTCGGTGGAAATTGAAAGTTAAGCTGCTTTTGTGAATAATCTTTTGTTCGAGTCGAGTGTTGGTATGTATATAAACTGTACGTAAATTAAATGCAACGGTAACTTTGGAACGAAAGATATCGATACATTTAGGGGCAGGGCTCGCCCGTAGGTAAGCGGTTAAGAGCGACGGGATCTGAATCAGAGGTTCCGGGTTCGATACCCACTTCGAGCTGCCTGTTGTCAGGCAGCAGTGACAACGATTTTCACTTCGAAATATAGATAGCAATATGTTTCCAAGTGAAAATAGCCCTTGCCCGGCATTGATGCACCAATAAAATGTCAGCCATTAGATTAATTCTAATAACAAAATAATCAAATATGGATGGATTAATCATTGGGTTACCATCTAAAAATACGAAGTTAGAAGAAGTTTCAGCGCAACAGCTCATAGGACGCAAGGTTCTAATTGCTGTTAACAAATTCAAAAAAACAATTTAGGGGGAAATTCTCGGATAAAATAGAAATGTTATGCTACGAGTCTATAATGATATGAGTTGGTTGTCACAAACTGACATAAAACCATGTCTTTCTTATGCGACCAGGTGTTTTACTCCAACTCTACTTCTAAAACCTAACTTCTAATCAAATAACAATTTTATCATAAGTGCAAGTTTTTGTTGTCACTTTGATAACACATACATGGAGTCTAACCACATATGTTGTTAAAGTTAATATTTTGATGTTCGCGCCTTTTAGAGCTTAGGTTTCATGTGTGAAACGCTCGATAAAATAGCAAAGACATAGCTTTGAGTTTGTGACTATAAACTAACATGTTTGTAAACCCGTAACATAATACTTCTATTTTAACCGAGAATTGGCCTCTTATATAAGGTGACCATACGCCCCGGATTGGCCGCGACAGTCCCGGTTTTCCTTAAATGTCCCGGGTTTTTCTTAAAGCGATATTTGTCCCGGATTTTGATTTTTTGTCCCGGATGTCCAGGTTTCTCAAAAATTAATAGTTAAATTAACAAAAATTATGAAAACAAACTAACAGATGCAAATTTTTTCAAATTAATTATGAAGAAAATTGAATAGAACATATAGATCGAAAAATATAAGATATAATATCATAGATAAAAAAGTATTGCATATAATAGTCGAAGTATAAAGCTTACTAAAACTTCTTATTAAAAGTCCGCAATTTTGATAAAAAAAATTCATTTAAAAAACATTTTTTTATTGTATCCTTGAATAGTATTTGTTATGTAAACGACTAACACAACCCTCCCCTCCCCCGACGTCCCCGATTAGCATTACTAAAAATTGTCGTCCCGGATTTGACTTTAAACAATATGGTCACCTTACTCTTATAATTAGTTTTTGTTGATCTCGTAACTTATAATTATATTTAATTAGTTTGCTTCAAGCATATTTAGGTAAAACGCTTAGCTTCGTAACTAATGGCTCAAAAACACTTCTCTGATACCCTGATATCAAGCAGCAGTGATATCAGTTTTCACTTGAAAATATAGTATCCAATATGCTCTCAAATTAAAATAGAAAGATAAAAAAACTAATATAGACGATCGTTTGCTTGTCTTGTAATATCGACCAGAAAAAACATCTAAGATATCAAATGATTGGATTTGCTTCATAATAGCATTAAAAAAGAACCTAAAAAAGTATCCTTAACCAGCTCATATATAGTACAGCTGGTTCTGTTTGCTGTTCAACAAAAGACCAATAATAATAAAAACATTAAAAACAGATACAAAGGTAAAATGATAAACGCCCGTCGAAAAAGTAGTTGTAATAATTTCCAAAATACTTTTGCAACATAATAATTAAATAGATTCCTAGAAAACATTAGAATCTTCCTAAATTTACGCAGTTTTATTATTTGAAACGTGTGAATTTATTGTTTACATGTACAGTAGATTATTGTTACACATTTACATTTGACTTATAAAATATACTTTAGCTTATAATATTTATTCTGATTTTAAGAATGAACGAAATTTTATGCTGTAAAATGAGTAAAAAATATGGTAATTCTTATAAATACAAAAATATATTACTAGAAACGAAACATCTGATTATAAAGACAGAAAGTAGTCTGAAAATTGTAATTTAAAAAATCATTAATTGAATACAAACTTATAAACAAATGAACTTCTAAAGAAAGCACAAATAATGTGTATTGTGCACAAATAACGTGTATAGTGCAAAAAAATATATGTATTAGCTACCATATTGTATATTCAAAACAGGACACATGTATAAACATGTACAAAATATAAGAAAATTATTAGCATTATTTTGTTTTTGCACAGCAATAAATTTTTTGATATTCTATAACTGCTGGGATAATCATTTTTACTAAACTTTTCATACATTTTTCTAATTTGAAGACTTTTAACTTATTTACAGATATGCTATGTAGAAATACACAGCAGAATTTGAACTCGGAATCATGAGGTTGCAAAGTCGAGTCTCTACCACTGACAATAACTTTTAAATTACTATTAATTTGAAAAAAATCTAGTTATCAAGTTTATTTTATAGTTGAATATCAACTAAGTGCACACATAAGATACTTTACCAGTTGGGTAAATCCCATCGATTTAAGCACTTAATATAATTTAAGTGTTGATATAATTTTGCGGTTGTAACAAAAACTCGAAAATGAATAAAATATAAAGGATATTAATGTTTGCTCGGATCTACTCAATTTACTCAGTTTTACATTTTTTCGATAATTTCACATTTTGAGAGAATTTTTTCGAAGTAAGTGGTCTGGAGACTATGACTATAATTTAATTTATCTCTAGTCAAATACAAACTTGATAACGTACAAAGAAGTGTGTAGCAGAACCCGTAAAGAATATTCAAAAGAAAATAAAAATAAATGCAAAATCCATGTAATGTATTTTGTGGTACTTGATTCTCCGTCGTCTTTTTCGAGCAGCTTTTATCTTAAAACACAACAACGCGTAGTACGAGACCGTACTGTTAAAACTTGCGAGGAATGTTGAGCAAACTATATTTTTTGTTGGCCAAGCTTTTTTGGGAGCACAAGAAAAAAGAAGTTTCGGAACTTTAAACTTTTTCCTAGACTGCGTCAAATATACGACGATGATGAAAATGTGTTCTGGTGTTTCTATCGGGAAACTACGGTAGCGCGCGTGTCCGTGGGTGCGAATCTGTTCGTTTATAGTTTTCGAGAAAAATACAAACATCACGTGCTCGAAGAAAAATTTCTGTCCATTATGAGTTTAGAGTTTTATACCCAAGAGCCTCAAGTTTCCAACGAAAAAAAAAAAACGAATTGTTTGTGTCTGGGGTATAACGGCACAAATCGCGACTAATCAGAAAGACGCTGTAGAAGTTTTCATGGATATAATATCCAAGGTAAAACAACAAACAAAGTTAGTATGTTTTGATTTATTTGATTTTCAATATTAACCTTTCGCTGTTCCTTGAATGTAACTGGTACATAAGATGTTTTTTGCAATTCAAATAATAACCAAAATACATGTGAACTTCGATTCATTATACATAACATAATATATAGTTTCACCAGTTTATTGAGAATAATCAATTTAAATCGATTAACAAAAATTTCATTTCAGGGTACTTAATAATGTTACTAGTATTAATAAAAACAACGTATATTTTAAATTTAATTGAATTGGATCCACATTTAATCAACTAACTACACAAGGATACATGTAGATACAATATACTCGAATAATAACAATACTGTTATTGTTATTTTTAAAAATTAGTGGAAAATTGTTAGCACTTTCTTGTACTAATTATAAGTAGATGAACTGATTATACTGAATAAAAAATACGGATTTTTGGCATGACAATTTTAACATGTACTTCGTTATAAAAATATATTTTTTCGGTATAACAATCAGTTAATCTACTTACAATTAGTACAAGAAACTAGTGGGGCGCATGGCATCGTGCTTTAAGGCAAATTGCTGGAACTTCCTGTACCAACAATTATTTTTTTTTAAAAGATTAACATTTTTGAAAAAAATTTACTCTGAAAAATTAGATTTTTGAGAAACTATAAATTTTTGACAAAAATTTACTTTTTTTTTAAAAAAAAAAAAGACTTTTTGATGAAAAATTTATTTTGAAATATTTTGGAAATTCTGAACTTTTTTTCAAAGCAATCGTACTGCGTTAACTGCATAGAGACTGCATAGAGAGAAGCGCGCACGCGCCGCGTCGCCGTCTAACGGATAAACATTGGTACGGAACCCATAGGAATGTAAACAAAATTTATACTCATTGTTAAAATCTCTATAAAATATCTGATAATTTGATGTGCATATGCCTAGTGATCATTTTTGACCGTCAAATGGCATTTTTTTATTTTTTTTACTAGATCTTCGAAACCGCTAGACCTGCCTTCATGAAAATTTGATCAGTTCTTCATCTTGTCAATACAAGTAAAATATTTTTTGAAATATTCAAATCGCTTCATCCGTGTTCCCGAAATCGACGACGAAAATTTGTATCCGCACACACACACACATGCACACACACATACACACACACACACATATATATCCATTTTTTCTGAGGTATGCCAAAATGTTCAGAAGGTTTTGAAACGTAAAGATATATAAAAATTTTCATTTTCGATTTTTTTGCGATTACTATAACTTACAATTCGGATAAGTTAGTTAAATAAATGTTAAATAAGGTGTGAAACCAAAGAACAGAAATATTGAAATAGTCTTTTTATCAGAATTATTATCAGAAAAATAAATATTATAATCAAATTATTGCATATATTACTTAAACATTTTCGGTTTGTGACAACAGTTAACAATTTTTTTTGCATTTGTATTTACTTATCCCAAATAATTTTAAAATAATTTTGTGCTCAATTGATAATATAAAAAAAATCTGTAGAATGTCGATTAAAATATAGAACGACATTTCAATATTAGTAGCTGTATTGGAATTAAGTATTAGCACCAAATATTAATAAAATATAGCATATTTATCAAAAAATAATAAGTTTATCAATAGCATAGTTATTGACTTGTGGTATATAATATAGCTTAGAAGACGTCCATTAATACGTGATCTATTTTTTAAGGATTTCTGGACCCCCCTCCCCCTTGGTGATATTAAAAATTACTCCCCCTCACCCACCAAACCCCACGTGTATTTTTAGTTACGAGCAAAAATGGTAAAATTTTTGATTTTTTTTAAAAAGTTTGGATTTTTTTAAAAAATTCAGGTAAAAAATAAATACACGTCATATCTTACTATACCCCTCCCTCCGCCACAGATATTTTGAGATTTTTTTTCAAACCCCCCCCTCCCCCTAAAAACCTTACGTGATTAATAAACGCCCCATTATAATGTCGTATATTTTTTATATAGAAACTTTGTTTTGATAATTTTTATTATATAATTGTCTGACTGTAAGATGGTTAATGATTAGAATTAGTTTATTATTATTCAGTTTCGTACAAATTTTACAAGATTTTTTTTGAAACGTTCTAACGTTTGAATTTATTATTCAATGTTTCCATAATTACAATTCAAGTTCAAAAAATTATATAAAGTCAATTTGATTTTGAAGAAGTTTGGATCATAGTGCTCATGTATAATAATCAGCTAAAATAATTGAATATCTAAACAAAATAACTAGTAGATAATAAACTCTGAAAAGACCCCTTTTGCAAAGCATTTTTGTCAAATTACAAATTCACTTTTAAAAAAATATAAATAGTTCAAGTACAAGAAAATTCTGTATTATATATGTTTATAGACACTGCAAATAGTACATTCGATTAGTATGGTTTTAAATTTCATATTTAAAGAGACTAACGTTAAAATCATTTAAATTTACTTTATTATAAAAAAATATTTTTAGTTTTATAATAGTTAGTATGTAATTACGCCAGCTACCATTTAAATCACATGGTGGAATATTACAATTGTGCATCTTTTTCCATCTACATATATTTTAATATGTTTTCACATCTTTAAAGTTAATAAATTTACTGATTATCTCTTAATATAATATTAATAATACTTTACTATTTATGATATAATATTAATAATATTTTAATAATATTTTACTTCGCCGAATTGGCTGCTTATTGTGTCAAATTCATTTCAATGTGGAAAAAGCAATCAAGATGTGGATAGTTATAGTAGATGTTAGAAATAAAGAACCTCAAATAATTGAATATAATAAAATTTATTATAACTAAAATTGATGAATGAAGTACAATTAATTGCTAATTGCATATATATATGTACAGATAGATGAGATTAATATTCACATAAGAAACAAAATTACTGAAGTATCGATAATCAAATGACTGAAGAGTAGGAGCTTTACCAAGAGATATTCATATTGATTATATATTAATATAGTATATATATATATATATATATATATATATGTAAGTATGTATGTATATGTATAGGTATATTATATTCATATTATTAATATGAGAAACTCCAGAAACATTCGCATTGCATCTTTATTTTATTTTTCGGCGAGCGTTCGTTTGAAATATAACCCGCGGTGATAGACATTGTATGATGGTGAGGTTTTCACCAAAAAGGAAAATCGCATAAAAGGAAAAACACAATGGCGCTATATCAGATCATCACAGTCTATAAATACGATATATCGTACAACGTACGTGACACGCAGGACAATTGTGGCCAAGTCGAGGGTCAAGTTAAAGATATCGACGAAAACCTAGCTATTTTGGGTTGAACATGAGTTTTTGAAGCCACGTGGGAAATTTGATTTTTAAGAAAACATCGTAAAATCTCGCTAAGATGATTTCTAGAAACCGAACCTAAAACAAATCTTATGCAAACAATATGTTTCAAAGTGCAGGAACTGGCCAAAAAAGGCGTATTGTGCGGAAAATCGTATTTAGCATAATAAACTTCACAAAGATCTGCTGCAGTTTCTGTTTCCCCAACAAGAAATTTAATTGTATTTTTTTTGAACAATCATTACATGTTTTGAAAACTGTGATCACCAGGCTTGATTATGAAGAAGTACAATTCAAACTAAGTAGTTAATTTTTTTCAAATAGTAACCTTTCAAATATGAAGAACAATATACCAGTAATAAAAATGTTGTTCTTAAATACTGCATTTATGTTCTATATAGACCACAATAGCTTATAGGATTAAAAATTGTTGCTAATTGCTATTCGAGAAAAATTTAAAAAAAATGCTGTTCAAAGGCTTGAGTATAAGAAAGTTCAATTCAACCTAAGCAGTTATTTTTAAATAGAAGCCTTTTAAATATGAAGAACAATATATCAATAATAAAAATGATGTTCTTAAATACTGCATTTATGTTCTATATAGACCACAATAGCTTATAGGATTAAAAATTGTTGCTAATTGCTATTTGAGAAAAATTAAAAAAAAATGCTGTTCAAAGGCTTGAGTATAAGAAAGTTCAATTCAACCTAAGCAGTTATTTTTAAATAGAAGCCTTTTAAATATGAAGAACAATATATCAATAATAAAAATGCTGTTCTTAAACACTACATTTATGTTCTATATAGACCACAATAGCTTATAGGATTATAAACTGTTGCTAATTGCTATTTGAGAAATAATTAAAAGAAAATGCTGTTCAAAGCAGAAAAAATAGCCAATATGAGTAGCAAGTATATTGACAGCATCAGATAAACATTTTGGCAAAAAATTTTGATTACACAATTTTAGCACTTGAAGAAGCAGGCTTGTTTGAAAATAACCAGTAAATAACTGAATGTGAGATCAAAAAATTTAACAAAAATTACAAAAAGCTACTATTATTGATCACACAACTCTTGTTGGTTAGCTGTTTTATTTGCAGTTACCACTAGATTAAAAAAATGAAACAACTTTCAAAATAACCCTAATAGAATCATGTTCAAACCAGGAAAGATTACCCAATATGAATCGCAAGTATGATGATCTTAAGATCATATCCAGTTTGTAAAAGTTTGTCCATTATTAATATTGAATGTGCACCACGTGTTGATAGATTACTTAAAAATAACAAACAAAAGAAATAAAAACAATAGGTGAGATCAAAAAGAAGCAACATTTACTAAACTCATTTGTTTATGATTACAAAACTTTTGTTGGTCTGTTTTTCTTTCAACTGCCACTATATTAAAAAAATAAAATCACTTTCAAAACAACCCTAATATAATTCCTGTTCATACCACAAAAAATTTAACAAAATCAATCGCAATAACGTTATCTTAAGATACACTGTCTTAAGATAATATCCTATCTGGAATTTTTTTTCCAAACAATTTTAATATTGGAGGAACACTACATTTTGATAGAGATTTCGTTTTGTGGTATTAAAAAAGCATCTACTAAGTTCAATTCAAAATTTGGGTTGCCATCTACTCAAACGGTTGTCCTATCTCTATGTGATAAATTTATTATTACAATTTGTGTAATACTGCTAAATATTTTATTGATGCAGCAATGCCAGGTAAAGATAATTTTTACTTGGAAACATATTGCTATCTATGTACATACATATATTTCCAAGTAAAACCCGATGTCACTACTGCTTGATATGGGCTGCCCGAGCCAGTTATCGAACCTGGAACCTGTGATTGAAATCTGAAATCTCATAGCTCTAACCATCAATGCACGGAAAAGCCAGAGAAAAACAATGAAAATACTTCCTAGACAACCTGTGTTTGAAATGTAAAAATAAAACTTCAAAAGTAAATTTCAAGCCAGACAAATATTTTACAATGATTTTCCTATGTGGACCGCCTTTTAATTGCCATAGATCATCACTGAACCAACCGGATGATGAATATTGAGCGATTGATAAACAACTGACGCGGATTCTTATTGTCAATTTTCTTTTGTCATTTAGTGAAGATAAACGCTTTTCCAAGAACTGGGACACATACGTTCGAAAAATGCGTAGAATGTAATGTCTTTAGGGGAAAGTTAGACGAGTGAAAGGAAAAACGCGTTCGGTATTCAATAGGACATTCTTAGAAACGCCCTTAAAATATTCTATATAACGGAAATTTATTTTGAACCGTTATTTAAAATAAAATGTCTTTGGTTCACAGTAAATGAGATAGGCAATGAAGTGAAATTCATAGAGTCAGAGTGCTGAGAATATGGAAAAATAAATAAGGAAACAATTTATTATAAAAAAATTATGTAATATCGACGGATCGGTAATTTTGTTTCTTGGCCAAAATAATTTAAAGACTATTCTCCAGATCATACTGAGAAACTGATTGCTCGAAAAAGAAATATTTCTTGACCATTTAGAAGTCAAGATGTTGTGGTGGCTGATTTTTGTTCTTACAAATTTCTCTAACCAAAAACACTGTTTGAATTAAATGTCAAAAATAAAGAGATGTCAGCAACCCTTCACAGTTTATGCCAAAAACTATGTCACTAAACTGTTATTTTTAAAGTAAATCTATCTATAATCTGAAAACTTACATTAATGTGCACAATTTTGTGTTATCAGAATAGAGGTGAAATACTGTTCTGGAGTAAAGTGCCACTTACAACTATTCATTTTATTCAGACATACCTTTAAAATATCCTTAAGATCCTAAAATTTGTTGAGAATATGTTTGCTTTTTTGTCAAAAATTGCAATCTGAATAGCCAAATGTCAAGGATTATACACAAGGCGAGTATACGCGTTTCTATACAAATTTCTGCCACTTCTCCTTGACGAATATATTCGTCAATCATAGTTAACTAGTTAATAAACCTTATTATTTTTAACATCTTATTGAAATTTGAATTAATTCATGGCTCACTTTGTACTTCTCTAATTGTTGTGCAGAACTAATAACCTGGGTCAGCAGAAACATCAAAATAATTAACCTTTTTAACTTCCCATAGGGTAAATAACCCAAAAGTAATTTTTTTTGGATATATTCATGTTTTGGAAGGTTTCTGAACATTTTGGCATACCTTAGAAAAAATGGATGTGTGTGTGTGAGTGTGTATGCATGTATGAATGTAATTTTTCGTCCACGTTTTCGGGCGCACGGATCGACTAATTTGAATAGTTCAAAACATATTCGTTTCCTATTGATAGGGAGATGTGCTGATTAGTTTTTGATAAAGGCAGATCCAGCCGTTTCGGAGATATAGAACAAAGAGTGCAGACAATAGAAATCGTGTTTTTGAAAGAACGGAGCATCCGATTTGAATGGTCCAAAAAATATTCAATTCGTAATAATAGGGAAAAGTAGTGATTAGATTTTGGCAGAGGCAGGTCTAGCCGTTTCGGATATACAGAGCTAAATATGTCAAAAATGGCAGTTTTTGAGAGAACTAAGCATCCGATTTGAATGATTTAACAAAATCTTTCTCGTTGTGTTGACGAAATGATTGAGAAACTTTTGAGAATAGTTTTTTTTCCTGATTTCCAAAACATATTTCTTTGCTAAACCTTATTCTTGGAATATTTGATTATGATACGGGAATTTCCAGCAATCTTCCTTAAGGCACAATGCCATACACCACTAGTTAGATGTTGTTTTGAAAATTAAGTGACAAAACTCTATGAAACTGCAAATCCGAAAAAATCTAATGTCAACAACAAAGAGAAGGCTATTCTACGGTGTTCCTATGGGTTTTTATTTTCAAGAATCTCTATCATTTGTCCATCTATCTCTTGAAAACTTCTATTAACAGGTCCTTTTTTTACGATTTTATTCTTGGAATATTTCATTATGATACGGAAAGTTCCAGCAATTTGCCTTAATGCACGATGCCATACCCCACTAGCTAGATGTTTTGAAAATTGAATGACAAAACTCAATGAACCTGCAAATCCGAAAAAATCTAATGTCAACATCAAAGAGAAAACTATTCTATGGTTTGCCTATAGATTGTTATTTTCAAGAGTCTCTATCGTTTGTCTATCTATCTCATAAAAACTTCTATTAACAGTCCATATTATTTTTTTCATATCTACCTTTTTAAAATCTTCATGATTCTCCCCATATTTCTCTAATTTCTTGAGCTAAAAAGAGTTGTGAGAGCTATAGGAGTTATTCAGAGCTACTGAACTGAATAGGCAAAAACAAACCTCGTTCATCGGAATATCTAACCCTTTCAGATTCCTTTTCAAATCTGTATCTCTCGCTAAAACTGTGAATCCGAAAAAATCTCGCACCAACCTCTGCAGCAGGTGACAGATAACCAGATAACAAATTTTCCGTCCACATTGTGTCGCGTCTATGTGTCTGTCAAGAGCGAGACGTGCCGAGAAACCTTCTGCTTTTGTGATTATTCAATTCCATCCGGGCACTATATCGTGTAAAAGTGTTGGAGTCGAATGTATGCTTTAAAATCTGATAGAAATTTACTGGCGAGGCTTTCTCGACAGCCCCGAAGGGTAATGTGATTTCGACCCTCGCGCCTCGCTGGAGTGCCGGTTGCGAAACTTTTCTAACGCGCGGACTACTGAGAACCTGGGACCGGGATGACGACGACCAAGGAATACTTGGAAAGCTATTTTGAATGTGTAATATGTGAAATTTTTGTAACAAAATACTTTTATTATACTTCTTATCTCTATGGTAACGTTTGCTTAATTTCTTGAGCCTTTGGGTAAATCGCTGGAACTATCCGCTTTGTAAACAAATATAAGATGAATAACAAATAAGGAAGAGAAAAACTTCAAGGTCCGCGGATAAAAAAAGTCGACTACCTATATCTCAAAAACAAGTTAAGTTGGAATTCAACAACAATTTTTAAAAGCAGATTGAAAAATATGAAAAACCAGTCATCACCTTGATTCTTACTACGTCGCCATCGGGAGATAATCGGCAATGTTTGAAAATCCATAACAAAAGTAATTTCTTTCGTTGTTAGTTGTTTTAGTTGTGAGCACTGTTGCTTAGTTTACGAGACCTTAATATAATTTTTAATTATACGTTATTTAACTGTTTTATAAAATGTATTGTTAATTTTAAGTTCGATTCAACAGTTTTCTTCATATCACCTCTATAAACGCTTACACGTGGATGGGGTAAAAAAATCCAACTGAAAATATACCCTGGCAAAAGTGTATACAATAAAATATAGTAAATAAAGAAAAAGCTATTTTGCAAGAGATGAATTAAATAAATAGTTATTCCTACTCTGCTGATGAATATTTCTTACAAATTACCAGATCAAGATTATATACAGTGGTAACCTTGTTAAAGGGTATATACAGTCTACAATGATAAATTAGCTGGAAGTTTTACTGAACATAGTCAGATAGTTGTTTGTTTGATATGTGTTTTTTGCTGTGATATAATTGGTTAGTTTTCACAATGTAATTAAGATCAAATTGGATCTTTGTGTCCCGCTCTACCCTATTCAAATAATTTAAACAATTATTTTCAATCAAGTCAATCCCACGATATCGAGAAGTAGCAGTATGCATTTTCATTTGGAAATATAAATCTAAAATGTGTTTCCAAGTAAAAAACCTCCAGACTTCAAGTATTGATTATATTAAGTATCAGCTCTATTATTCAAATTCTAATATCTAATAAAATAAATAAAATATGAATAGGTTGATCGTTCGGTAACCACACCATCTAAAAATACGGCATGAGAAAAAGTTTGGATATTACTGCATAAATATAAATAATGAATGAATTAATTATATATAATTCTAATAATTAAATAATTCAAATATGAATGAGTCAACCGATTGGTTACCATCTAAAAATACGGCATAAAAAAATTCTTTAATATTGCTGCTAAAATATGAGTAATTAATTAATTAATAGATAAATTCAAATACGGAAGTTTTTGAATATAATCAAGTAATCATCAGTAATACTCAAATCCTCGATTAGATGAAGTTTCATACAAACTCATATCAAAACAGAAATATATTTTTAAAATTAATTATTAATATAGAGAAAAATCGTGTAAAACTTTTAAATTCAAATATTTATAAACTTTATTTGTTAACTAATTAATCAATAGTTACATTAATTTCATTACTTATATATTTAATTAATTTTTGGAAACAAAACAGAATAACAGATACAAGTGCAATGATATAAAGTGCATATATGTACTTTATATCATTTTTTCGTAAGAAACTTTTAAACTCTATAACTTAATAATAAAAACAATTAAAAATTGTTCAACTCTAGTTAAATATGTTGCGTTAGCTTATTATCAAAAATGATTTCATAAGTAACATATAAATTAAAATCTCGAACAACAAATATGTGAAAACAAAAAACATTACTAATAAATATATAAAGTTTCAAAAAAATATATAAAGATACAATTATAATAAATTTTATATCTTTATGAAAATGCATTCAACAATGCTTTTCAATGCGAGAAAAAAAATTAATAAAATAATTCAATCCTGATACCAAAATTTATTTCGGTTTCTTTAATGGGATGATGGCAAGATTCCAGAACTGAATAACTCGATATAGAGATGTAAAATAATCAAAACTGCAATACTATAATGCAATAATATAAAATATTTTAGTTAAAACAGTAAGTTAAATTCACTATTCCAGGCAAAGTTAGTAATTAAATTTAATGTAATACAAAATCTGGAAAAGCTAAATAAGTAGTTAAATTCAAAAAAGCAACATAAATTCTTTCTAGTATAGATGGTGAAATATTTACTACTGTTTTTTTAGTATTTTTCTGATTGGCTTCAATTTAAAACAATCTTAGTTTTAATTTTACTTTATGGTAATCAGTACTAGATAATAAAATAAAAGATTTGATAAAAAATTATATATAAAGATGTATAATATGCGCGATAAAAACTATTTTATTTCTTTTTGCTTATATTTTTATTTATATATGTGATGTATTTTTATTTATATATGTGATGTGATGATGTGGTGTCACCAAATAAGTGCTTTATTAATGATAAATAAAATATAAAAATATATAAGAAAATATGTTTCCCAAAATTTCTGAAAATCTACGTATTTAAAAAATATCAACACCACAGCTCATAGAACTTCTTAGTTTTGATTGCTGTATGAATAAACAGAAAAGAATACAAAAATCAAATGATTGACTTTCAATAAATAGGCTACCATTATTAAAAATAATGCTTACAAGTTTTCTACTTTTACTCAAAATATACTAGACAATATGAATTTGTTTACAAAATGCTGCCGCAATACCTAAAATCAGATTTTATGAAAAATTATGAAGATGTATAAAATGCGCAAAAATAACTATATTTTTTTATATTATTATTTACATATGTGATGTTGATGTCACCAAATAGGTGATTTAATAATGATAAATAAAATACAAAAATATAGATAAAAATATGTTTCCAAGTGAAACAGCCCCTCTCCGTCATAGCTGCATCAAATTAAAAAAAAAATCAACAGTAGATATTAGAGAAATCCTAATAATAAAAATGAAACAAATATGGATAGGCCAATCGTTAGGTTGCTTTCTAAAAAGCTACGTATATAAAAAATATCAACAACACAGCTCATAGACCTCTTAAGTTTTGATTGATGCACGAATAAGCTATAAAAATCAACTGATTGACTTTCAATAAATGGACTCCAATTATAAAAAATATTGCATTCAAGTATTCCACTTATACTCAAAAAAAAGATGCAATATGAATCTTTTACAAGATGTTGCGGCAATACCTGAAATCAACAAAATCAAAGAGCAAGCCGCAAAAAATAATAAATACACACCATTTATATTCGTTATCTAGGCATTACGGGTGTTAAGAAGAGCTCTGCAGAGTTATTAGATATCCGGCGCAGTTTCCTATAGGAAAGATGTACGTAACAGCAGTAGTAGTAGCACAGCGTTGAAGATATAGATGGATGGAGAAGTTTCAGGGATTAGGTCTGGGAATATCTAAAGCCTCCCTTCAAGTTTTCTCGACTGAGAATCCCCAAAGCGAAGACCCGTCATAAACGTTATCATATCATTTTAGCACGCACGAGACGCGCACAGATATTCAGGCAACGGCAAACGGGATCTACGTACGCCCTCACGCGCTCACGCACTTATCTACACCATTTGGAGCTGTCTAACATCCGAGACAGTGATTCCCAACTATTATCGATATTATCCAAGTGGGTAAGAATACTCTCAGAGGATGTATTTACTGGTAGCTGACAGATTTATCCGAATAATAATAAAGAAGCAGCGTTTGGCATTGTCCCACAGAGTGAAAAGAAGGAACTTACTGATTTCCAAACGTTTTTTCAAATGCACAGAAAGAATTACAAGTTTTTGAGATTTACAAACAATTTTTTTTGGCTATATTTGGTGCTGTTTAACGTCCTAGGCAGTGATTTCAAACTATTGTCGATATTATCGAAGTGGGAAAAAATAATCTCAGAAGATTAATTACTGGTAATCCAATATTCATCAACAGGGAGCAGATACCACAGGCAAACGCTGTAAAATACTTGGGCATACACCTGGATAGAAAACTTAACTAAAAAGAACACATAAAAAAGAAGAAAAAATAATTAGAAGAAAGATTCAGAAGTCTTCTCTAGCTCTTAGAAAAAAAATTACAACTAACACATATGGACTTACGGTATACCACTTTGGGGTACAGAATGCAAAAGCAATATAAAAATCATTCAAAAATTTCAAATTAAGATGCTAAGGACTATTCTAAATGCCCCAAAATACGTACCGACCAGACTGCTTCATCAGGATACAGGTCTACACACTGCAAGTCAGGAGATTACAAGATATGCCATCTAATATAAACACCGAATTGAAGATCATCCCAATGTGCTCGCAAAGGCGCTTCACCAAAATATTGAAAAGAAAAATGCCTATAGATCTATTTAATCCTTAAACCACGCCAATCATATATCTTTTACTCTAATTTAAAGAAAGAATGCAACTGTGCATTTTTCCAAGCATTCATTAATTTGTATTCAGATTTACAAACAATTTGTTCTGTTGCAGTATTTGGTGCTGTCCAACGTCTTAGACAGTGATTTCTAGCTATTTTAGTAAAAACTTCTAAATTTATAAACAATTTTTGTTCATTACACTATTTGGTGTAATTCTCACTTATAGATGATAGATTTGTCCAGATAATGATAAAGAAGCAGTATATGGCATTGCGCTGTAAGACTAATAAAAGGAACTTATAATCTTCTCAACAATTATTCGAATTCTTTTCTTATTTTTGCCCACAATATTTAGAGGTGTCTAAAGCCCAAGGTTATTGAAGTAGATAAGAAAATTTTTATAATTAGAGAATATATTCACTAGTATAGGTGACCGAATAACGATAAAGTAGCAGCAAGGACGCAATATGCCATGACGCAAATAGAAGAAACTTCCAAATTTACAATTTTTTCTTCATATTGTTTAGAGCCGTCTATCTTCTGAGACAATGATTCCCAACTATTATCGATATTGTTGCAGTAAATAGAATGACCCTTAAGTGATATATTTTCTCATAGATGTCAGATTTATCCGATTAATGAAAAAGAAGTAAGGTATAGCACTGTATCATAAGCTGAATAGCAGATACTTGCAGATTTCCAAATATTTTTCCATTTTTTATGCCTTGTTCATAACATTTGGAGGAGTCTAAAGTTCGAAACAGTGATTCCAACTATTATCGGTATTATCGATGAAAGTAAAAATACTCTCAATGGAGATATTGAGTGCTAGATTCGAATAATGATGAAGAAGTAGGGTATGGCATTGTCTCACAAAGCGAATAGAAATAATTTACATATTTTCCAACAATTTTTCTCACAGAGTGAAAATTTTCCAACAATTCTCACTCTTGTCCACAATATTTGCGGGTGTCTACAGGCTGAAACAGTGATCCATAACTATTACCGATATTATTGAAGTGAGTAAGAATACTCTTAGGGGATTTATTCACTCGTAGATGACAGATTTATCCGAATAATGATGAAGAAGCGGGGTATGACATCGTACCACAGGGCGAATACAAGAAACTTACAGATATCCAAACATTTAATCCAATCTTTTTTAGTATTGTCCACAATATTTAGAAGTGTCGAAAGTCCGAGACAATAATATCTAACTATTATCGATATTATCGAAATGAGTAAAAATATTTTGAGTGGAAATTTGAAAATTGAGTGGAATCAAATAACGACAAAACAGAAAAATGGCAGTGTAGCATGAGGCGAATAGAAAAAACGTCCTGATATAAAAAACATTTCTTTCTTTTATGCGATGGCAACTCGATATTAATATAGTTCAAAAGATATTTACTCAGTATGCTTTGTAAATAAAAAATATTTAATGAATCATAAATTATAAACATCTTTGTAGATAAATTATATTTACGGAATCTTCGGAGATGATTAAATACTAGTGATATAATTTTATATTAAACCAAAACGAAAATTTAAAATTTAAATTGTCAAATAATAATGTGACATCGTTAACTTTTTATGTTGATGAATACCACGGTACTGGTTTATCAAAGTTTAGAAATATTATAGTCAAAATTTGTGTCAATATTTATATTACGGATACATGATTAAATTTAGTAATTACATGATATAAATTATCTTGATTGAAATAATTACAGTAAAATATAACTCTAAAACAATATTAAGCCTAACATTAGTATTATGTCATTCAAGCAATAACTTGAAGAAAAAATGTTATAATATTGAGATAGTTTATTTAAGGCTTGTAGATCTTGAGTTTCTTCTGATTGTAAAACAATCCTTTAAATATCCGTACCGCAATTTTCATTTGAGTCCAATATCTGGAAAATAGCTGCTTTTGCGATGTGATGAGTTAAACATTGTCAATTCATTAAAATTTGGAATAATAAGCTATAATTTTAGTACATACAAGCACGTGTCCATGCACTATAATTAATAAAATTAAAGGTATTATGAATGTGTTTGAGAGTTAACAATTAGAAATCATAATGTTTAGATTTAATTGAAAGCAAAAACTTTATTTTGGTAATAAACAGTTGAAAATTTTATCTAAATATCTAAATCTCAATTTCGATTTCGGGAAGTTCCTGCTACTAGCCTTAAGGCAAAGTTTCATTTTGAACTAGTTACTGAACAATTGATTTTGTAGACAGATAAATCAAGTAAATGAAAAATATTACAAAGAAAAATTAATTAAAAGGTGTTATTAAATATAAATTGTTGTTGATGTATATAATATATAAATACATAGATATGAGGTTGATGTAAAGAAATATACAGTACGATGTTGATAGTAGTTGTTGCATGCATTTATACACAATGCACAATGTATGGAATACAAATCTGTTCAGGAGGTGGCCGTGAGCCTATTATTTTGTGAATTGAGTATTGATTGATACAGCGAGAGCAATCAGGACACCCTATATGCACTGATTTCAGCAAATCGACAGCATTCAACCGACGCAGTTAAATTAAGTCGACACGAACGCAAAGTGAAAATTAATATGGACCAAAATTAATGGAAACTGGATTCTAATACACAGTTCATAGGTGCAGTAACTAGTGGTGCATGGTATCGTGCCTTAAGGCAAATTGCTGGAACTTCCCGTACCGAAAACTAAATTAATGAAAAAAACTTTGCAAAACTTTGAAAAATTAGATTTTTGAGAAATTTTGATATTTTTGAAAAAAAATGGCATTTTTAAAAAAAATTATTTGTTTATATTTTGACTTTTTTGTAATTTAATTTTTTAACATTTTTTTAAGCAATCGCGCTGCAGCTGATTTTAAGTCGAAATATTAAAGCGCGTAAGCGCCGCGTAGTAGTATAACGTGTATACATTTGTACGGAATGTACACTAAAGTACTCATAATATTATAATCTTTATAAAATATCTGATAATACAATGTAAAAATGTCAAATGTTCATTTTTGACCGCCAAATTGCATTATTTTTTACTTTTTTCATTAGACCTGCGGAGACGCTGGACCTCCCTTTACAAAAATTTCACCAGTTGTTCATTCCGTCAATGCAAGCAAAATGGTGTTTGAATTATTTAAATCTTACGCTCCGTTATTACAAAAACTGAAATACCATTTTTGGCACGTTTGCCCCGTATCTCCGAAATGGCTAGAACTGCCTTTGCCAAAAACTAATCAGGACGTCTCCTTATCAGTGAGAATCGAATTATTCATATCTGTTGATCAGTGTTCGCAAAATCGTCGGCAAAAATTGGTTTAATTATAATAATTAATTATATATTTGCAAAGTTTTGTTAGAGTATATAGTTTTAATTTTTGTTTTTACCTAGTTTTTTTTTCTAATTATTTTTCATTATTAACCAGAAAGATTGTACTTTCAAATAAAAAAAGAAATTTAAGAAAAAATTCAGTAGTCGTTTAGTATAGCATTTTGAAAACAAAAGATTACTTAGCAGACCCTTTTCTTCAAAAACAAATTTCAAAACTTTTTTTTATCATTTTTTTTGAATAGCAATCAGAACTTAAGGGCTCTTTAAGGTTTTGTGATAAATTGACTTAACTAACTATGGCGATTTTCATATATGGCAAACCAAACATAGTTGTCCCAAATCTATGTGATGAATTAAATAGTTAGAATTTCTAGAATAGTGATAAATTGTTGATTGGTGCAGCAATGGATCATATAAGTACAAGCTATTTTCATTTGGAAACATATTGCTATCTATATTTCCTAATGTAAAAACCGATGACACTGTTGATAACAAGATTTTCCGAAGCAGATATCAAACCTAGAACTTCCTATTGAAATTTCATAGCTCAAAAACAAAATCATGTATTTGTTTCATTTTTTCATCTCAGAATATCCGATGCGTACAAGTTCAAAATGTGTGAAAAATAACAATGAAGAATTTCGTCGGTTTTGCGGTTAACTTCCAGTATTGGCAAGGAATCATTAGATTTGGTAAACCGAATTTTGTAAACCGAACATTGTTGTTCTCACGATCAGTAAAAATTAAATTTTGCGTTAGGATAGAGCGGGATTTGAAGATACGAGGGTAAAAAGGTCCACCACAGGTATCTCAAAAAAAGTAAGGTTAAAAAAGTTTTAACACTGTTTGAAAGTAGAGGGAATAAATGTATAACTAGCTATCAACTTAATTCATCACTATCAGGAAATGAATGGCAATGTTAGAAAATCCATTATAAAAGTATTTTCTTTCGTTGTTAGTTTTTTGGGTTGTGAGCACTGTTGTTCAGTTTACATGACCTTATAATTTTTATGTATACGATTTTAATTGTTTAATAACGAAACGTTTAATAAGTACTGTTATTTTTAAGTTAGATTAAACAGTTGTAAAAATCTTACAATCTGTAAAAACTTATATTTGGGTAGGGTAACAAGGACGAAATGGACAGGGTGTAAATAATAAAAAAATAATAATAAAAAAAATAAGTAAAAAAAAATTTTTACAAGAAATTAATTAAATAAATAGTTAAGCCAATCTGCTAATGATGAATATGTCTGACGATATACCAGATCAAGGTTATTTACAGTATTTTCTTTGTAAAAAATGCACCCACATAATTAATATTTTGCATTAGATGCTAATTAGAGGTAGATTAGACGTAGATACTAATTCGTAGAATTCCTTCAAAATTAAAAATAAAACTTTAAGATTAAATCTGTCTGCTCCCTGCCCGCCTATGGGGTAAAAAAACAGATAACAAATTTTAGAAAAATAGTACGAAAACACATTTTTATAATTAGGAATGAACTTGGATGTTTACTAAACATAGTTCGACAATTTGTTTGACACGTGTTGTGTTTTGTAATGTAGTTCATATGGTTTATACAGTATAATTACTTAAAGTCTAATTGGACCTTTGTGTCAATTAAAAAAAAATTATTTACATTTTTTTAAATGATTTCTCAAAATGTGAGATAGCAATAATTACTTTATCACTTTACTTGGTGAATGTAAATATTAAAAATCATTCAAAAATGTACAAATCAGATATGAATATTAAAACATACATATGTAAATCGAATCATCAGATTTTTATTATATAGATTTCAATTTATCGAACACATATGTATCATATGTAAATAAACATATGCAAATCAAATCATCGCATTTTTATGTAAATCATAATACTTGCAAATGCGAATATTAAAACTCAAGCAAAAATAGCGTCGAATGCGAATGGGAATGCGAATATTTACAACATCCCCATTCGCTGCTGTAGGTGTTTATGGGAAGCTTTAATAATCATTTCAAGTATGTGACGAGCATGGCGCGAACCGTAAACGAATCGATATCATATTAAAAAAACCAACACACAGACACACGTAGCTCTTTCCTCTATCAATCATTTCCCCTGCGGACGTGTTCGAGAATATAACAAAAAATATAAAAGAAAACGTGCGAAAAAATTTTCATACGAAAATTCGTTACAGTTTTCCGAGCGCCCGTCGCCGTGTTGACATGACATCGCGCGCCTTCGATCGCTTCATTAGCTGAAGGGAATATGCGCATTTATTCGGGAAAAATATTAAGGCAAACAGAAAATTATTGAAACGTCGAAAAAACGCAGCTGAGTCCTAATTGAATTAAATGTTGAACAAAAAAGAAACCTACAGTTGAGAATTGTTAGACAAATTAAATATTGTACAGGTAAATTGGGCAAATTTTGATCGTGCAGAACAAGTTCGAATTGTTATTCAATATATTTTTTATCAAAACTACGCGTACTGTGAGCTGTTTTTGCTATTGTACGTTTTAACCTAAAATTTTTCACGAGAGGGAAACCCAACAGTCAACTACTCTACTTTTTTATACGTAGACTACATACATAGATATGGTAAATATATCTCAGAAACAAGTAAAGGTATTAAGAAAAAGAAGTATAACCAGCCAACACCTGGATTCTTACAACGTTGCTATCAAGAGATAAACGGCAATGTTTGAAAATCCAAAACAAAAGTATTTTGTTTCGTTGTTGGTTTTTTTGATTGTAAGCACTGTTGTTTAGTTTACGAGACCTCAATATAATTTTTAAGTATATGTTATTTAATTGTTTTATAGGATGTATTGTTAATTTCAAGGTAGATTCAACAGCTTACCTCAGCCAGATTAGTTGACCACTCAATGGAGTGGCATCTATTGTAATTTTTAAAAACTCAGCCAATTTATTTATGTGTGTGTGTATGACTGTGTGTGAGTGTGTTTACTGTGTGAATGACTACTAACATAAGCATAATAGCTCATAGAATTTTTGTAAATTCTGATTGTTGTTAAATAAAGTATAAAAAAAAGAAAAAAAAAGTCGCAACAGGTTTTTTTATATAACCTCTATATAAGCTCACACGTGGTTGGAGTAAAAAGTGTCAACAGATCCTTTTCTCTGGCTAAGAGTAAACAATATAAAATATTAAAAAAAATAAGTTAAAAAAAAGAAATTTTACAAGAGATAAATTGAATAAAAAGTTCTTCGAACCCTGCTGATGAATATTTCTGACCAATTATCAGATAAAGGTTATCTACATTGCTTTTTCTATAAAATGAACCTATGAATTTTGCATTTTGCATTGGTTAAAAATGTAACTGAACATGAATTGAGCTATCAAATAAAAATGACAATTATTTAAAATAAATGCGCTGGATATAATTTTTTGTAAATAATTTCCATTTTTGTAAAATTTTTAAATATTATTGTTTTCTCCTTGGTCCTACACTTTTCTTTTCTTAAAATTAAAACTATGGACCTGTTTGCCCTCTGTCCGTACCCTGCCTATGGAGTAAAAAGAACAAGGTGACAATTTTTTATGTCTAAAACGCATTTCTACGATATTCAATTAGCTGACAGTTTTACTGATTCTAGTCAGATAGTTTTTCGTTTGATAGGTTTTCATAATATAATTGCTCAAATTCAAATTGGACCTTCGTGCCCCGCCCTACCCTGTGCTGTGAAGGCAATCCAGCGGTCAACCACTCTTCTTTCTTATGTGTAGTAGGCATATATATTTTGCAGCAATACCCACAATAGATTTACAGTTGAGATTTTTAAACCAAAGTGGAAATTTGATATCGCACTGCTTGATATCGAACAGGCTGAGATTGAATTCGAACCCGAGACTAGTTTACATTGGCCCATGTTTTGGACCATTAAAACTATTCACATATTATCAATTTCTTAAAGTTATATTGGTTTCTCAACTTATTATAAATATAACCAACAGCTACAAGAAACTGATGTTTATAATTTTTAAATTTTAATAAGTGTAACTAATTGAAGTGAAAAATGAATGTTGCCTTTAGTCAAGTTTTATGAACTTCATTTAGATAAAAATTTCAACTTCTTATTCAAATTTTAGAAAAATCGATCTGTTTTTATGTTTTCTCGACGTTTGAAGTCACTCTGAATAGTTCAACTCCTGGAGCCTTTGTGTTTGAAATGAACGTAAGTGTTTGTGTGTGTGTCAAAAATTAGATCTTTTGGGACATTTTCTCAAAAACGAGTTAAAAAATGATGGCAATCAATTTCACGAAACTCGATATGGACTTGTATTGATTAGTTTTGTACAACAATTCTATATAATTAGCACATAAGTGCACAATTTTGGTCAACGTTTTCACCAAAAACCTGAACCGATTTTATTCTAAAATTGTTCGAGAAATATAAGATGAGAATCGTGATGATTACTTTTTGGTTAAAGAACGACAATGTTATTTCTTTCTTGAAAGTTTTTTTACCATTTTAATATTTAAAATCCAAAAATATTGCAGGTCTACGAAAATGGTTTAATTATAAAAAATCAAATTTGATATAATAAACAATACTCTCGACTAAGCATTCAAAAATCTTATCGTCACACCATATACGTACAAATCGGAAGGAATCTAGCAATTTAACTTAAGACAAAATGCTACTCACACCTAGGTTTCATGTAAGAAATATTGTACGACTAAAAAATTGTCAAGGAATGAATCGCCTAATCATTAATTTTCTGCGTTCCTCTTAATATTAAAAAAAAACTTTTTTATGTGTGGCTGTTATACAATATAATTGCAAAATTCTCAGAAGAAGAAACGAACAAGATGAGAATGCAACCACTGCAACAATAAAAGTCTGACGCTAAAAGGCCATGAATATTTTTTTATAGAAATTGCATTACATTACAATAAAAAAACATTAAACGGCTATAGAGAAATCTCATTGTTAACGAATAATAATAGGTCGAGGATTGTAAGCTTTGGAAATATTAGGTCCACAATCAGATTTGTTATAATAGTAAGACAACACAAATTAACCAAATAAAAAAATAAGAAATTAAATATAAACAAACATATCACACAATGAATCACGTACATACAAAATCAAGATTCATTAAAATTATTTGTATCTGCTCAAATACAAGAAATCGATCTATCAAATCAATAATACTGTCTAATGAATCTGTTGGAGCCATTTTTTGCTAATCCAACAACGAAAGCTTTCTAAATTTTCTTATATACAAAATATGTTGTTTGTTTCAAATCTTTTAATATTTTGATTTAGTTAATATTTTAATAAAGAGTCAGACATGACCTCTTGATAATTTCTCTATTTAAAAAAATTAATAATAAAATATAAATAAGATTTTTTTCATTAAATTGGTTTTTATATAAATATGTAGGAGCCCAAGAAGATAACATATTTTGAAAAATATGAAAACTTTTTTAACAACTACGCAACTACGTTCCGGAAACTTATAGGTAACACAATTATATATTTATGGGTGGACATGCCGTGGCTTAGTGATAAGAGCTTTGCCCTTGCAACCAAAGAGTTCCAGATTCGGTACCCTGGCAAATAGTAGTGATACCCGTTTTTATTTGAAAATATAGTTATAGAACATATCAAGTAAAAATAGCTCATAAACCGGCAGTGCTACCACAAATTATTAATATTGACCCTTTCCACTCGTTTGCCGCCGGTTAAGGCTAAAGGTTAATATATTGATAGTATTATTATTAAAATTAAATTATTATTATTATTAAAACATAGAAAGGTCAACCAGGTCTAACAACGCAAAATTGTTAAGAAGAAGGTTATGTAATTATGTTTCTATCATCCAAAACTAAAAACCTCCTTTTGAAAATAAAATTAATTTTTCATTTATAATTTTTTTACGATTTGGGGACATGGGATGTCTCAGCCTTCGGGGAATATTTAATTTGAATAAACAATTTTTTATACCAATTACTCACTTTATTTATTTAAATAAAAACACTTATTTGATAATTGAGTTGAATTAAAGACAATTGAATAATTAAATAATTGAATAAATAATTTTTTAGTTTTAATCTGAAAGCTCACTAAAAATAAATGTGTACATTTAACAAAAATTAAAATTGCTAATACCTCAAGCTATCATTGTTTACTGTTGTGGGTACAATGGAAAATTAAAACTTTCAAAATTATTTTTCTACCCTGATTTTTCGTTTTTCAAATGGTATATTCGTTGTTAATGTATTTTTCTTTTAAACAATTTTCGATTGTAATCTCCGTATCCCTTTGCGCTCGAATATTACCTGAAATTCATAAAATTTATATTACTTTTGCAATGTACGAGTGGAAACGGTTAAATGTATACTTATACATAAATTCTAAAAAATGTTACAAGCATGTCTTCGGCTAATATGCTAGTCATTAACTACATATACCATGTTGACCCTTCTGCTTTCAGAATCCTGGAAAACTGTGCCTTGACCAGCACTGCTCAACCTGTGAGAACTACGTCACGATGTTGGAAATGAGAATGTTCGAATGAAAAAAATAAGACAACAGAACCGCGACACAGAATCGTTAGGATTACACACAGCAAAGAGCAGAACAATGGGGAAAATCAAAGTAAAAGTCCATAACGCGCAAAAAGACGCTGGTGCAGGCGTAGACTCGGCCCAAAGACAAACAAAATAATCAACGTACCGTAAATCAATTAGTTATGTTACGACAACGACACAATGTACGGCTTTCATTTGCATGGGACACATTTTTTCACATAGAACTTGACACCGATACATTTTCGGGTTTCCGTACCAAATCTTGTTTTTTATTCAAGCCAAAGAAAACTCTTTCTTACTAGAAAAACAGAACAAATTGAATGATAAATCCCATTTTTTCAGATTTACCTATTCAGTATAATTTATATTGGCGTTTCCCATGGCTTGGTATCTAGAGATACCCACCAATGCAATGCCAAGTAGTAGTGACATCGGTTTTTACTTGAAAATATATAGCAATATGTTTCCTATTGAATGACACGTTGTTGAATCGAGTTAGAGGTCAAGATGCCAAAAAAAACTCTTTTTTACTAGAGAAACACAACAAATTGAATGATAAATCCCATTTTTCATATTTTCCTATTCAGTATAAATTATATTAGCGTTTCCCATGGCTTTTTATCTAGAGATGCTCACCGATGCAATGCCAAGCAGTAGTGACATCGGTTTTTACTTGAAAATATACATAGCAATACGTTTTCTAGTGAAAATAAACCACCCTGTCATTGTTAAGTCAAGTCATCAGTATAAGAAATAACTTAGTAATAAAATATGTATACAAAATAGAGATGGGCTAAACTTCTGACAAGTCATATAGTTAGGAAATATGAGCACAACAGCTCATAAGATTCTTAAGTTTTGATTGCTGCTTAAACAAATCAAAAATAGTAATTATTTCAAGATCGTGCACCTTTGTAATCAAACTAACTCAATAGCAAAACACAAAAGTATATCAATTGCAACTTGTCTTCGTTTTTTTTTCTAAGATTAAATATGATGTTCAATGAAGCTTCATAATTTCTATTTAATATAATTCAATTTGATTTTTATGTAGCCAAAACAGTGTAGTTGTCCGTAAAAAATTATTTTGAAGCATTTGATTTGAACTATTTTTAGCTGAATCTTCAGATATTTGCATTTTATACGGATATTCACTAAAGTAAGAGTTATTCCCGCATCAAAAATGTACGTCATAAATATATTTTACTGAATAACTTAAATATTAACTTAAAAATATTTATTAAACATATAAATTCTTGAATTAGAAGTTGATATAATTATAATTATATCATGAGTTGAGTTATGATCGGGCGTTAATAAAAGTTTTATAAATTTTTATGAAGTTCATTTAATATACGTTTCGGTTAACTTACTAGCCTTCATGTAGTGGAAAATAAAGTTCTATTCTATGATACTAAATACACTTTAAATTAATGATATATTAATAGACATTTACGATACTTTATTAATTGTGACTTTTTAATTATGTTTTTTAGTAATTATGTTATTTTCATTCAGTGCACATTTCTAATGAAGTATAAAAATTTGTTTGGCATTAGGATATCAATCTTTATTTTCCGCTGAATGAGTGCTAGGATGTTAGCCAAAACGTATAAATATTAATTGAAATTTATATAATAAAAAATCGCTAAAAATCGAATGAATGAGAAACAACTCGAATACAGTGTCAAGCTTTTTAACAAAGGATGCTAATTAGCTGCTACTTATTCGATTTATAATTGGACATAATTTTCCAACTAACTTTTCAATTGGACCCATATTTTTGATCTACATTGTCAGGTAAAAAAGGATATCGCTACTGCATGTTATTAGATTTTCCAGAGCAAAGTTAGAACTCACAACCCCGTTTACACGAGTCCGCGACCTTAACCATTGCACCATAAAACAACCTACTTGAAAATATTGATAGCATAATTTTTAAGTGAGAATAACCATTACCCAGCATCAATAAAACATTCATAGGTGTTGCAGAAATTGTCATAGTTCTGTAAAAATTTATCATATAGACTCAGAACAACCGTTGGGATAGCCACCTAAAAGTCACATCTTGTAATAAGTTGTTATAAGAACTCACTAAAAAATAAAAATAAAAATAAAATAAAAATATAACATTTTAAAATAAATATCATATATGAATATAATGTTAAATGTGATAACTGATAGTTACCCCATATAGAGACAGTGCTGCTGATGACCCGCAGTACAGATAAGCTCAACGTGATGAAAATAATTCCTATTCAAAAAATATATTATTTTACAAACCCAATAAACAATATCGTAATTACTAATGATCAAATAGTATCAAATTTCAAAGTTGGAAATTTACAACATCCGACAGCGTAAAATAGAAGCATATAACAGGGCGCACTTCATTTGCGCTGCCGTTCGTTTCATTAGATGATTCCGCATTGTGGAAATATCATGTTTCCTTTATTTCCAGAACATGTTACTCTGAAACACTGTAACAGTGTTGTGAAAATAGTACTATACAAAGTGTTATCTCAGATTGTATGATGTTGATACAACTTTCTCAAACCAATAAAAATTTACATTTCGAACGCGGATGCTACCATCACTTTTATAAATCTCACAAATGTATAATGTGAGAGATTCACTTATAAATTGATGCAAAAATCATAAATCTTTGAAGATTTTCTAGAGGAAAGGAGACATAAATTTAATCAGGTTTAACAATAATTATAAATTACCAACTAGGTCTAGGATTCTTTGAATTCTGTATAAGCATCGGTGGTTCAGTGGTAGAATGCTCGCCTGCCACGCGGGGGCGGCCGGTTCGATTCCCGGCCGATGCAAAGTTTTTTTTTTGTGTTTTACGAAAAATTGAATTTTATTAGTGGTAAATGGCATCGTGCTTTAAGGCAAATTGCTGCTGGAACTTACTATAAAGTAATTTCAATTTTTAAAAGCTTTATTATTTTGAGAAAATTAGTTTTTTTTAGAGAATTTTGATTTACATTTGAAAAAACTGACTTTTTGGGAAAATTTTTAATTTTTTGAAAATCATGAAATTCCTTGAAAACTTTGGAACACATTCCTAAATGCAAAGTTTTTTTTTGTGTTTTACGAAAAAAAATTGAATTTTATTAGTGGT
>NW_020538040.1:147190855-147220637 GCF_003426905.1 Ctenocephalides felis
ATATTGCTATAAATATTTTCAAGTAAAATCCGATGCCACTACTGCTTGAAATCAGGCTATCCTGGTCGAGTATCAAATTTGGAACCTCTGATTCGAAGTTCATGGCTCTAACCACTAAGAAAAAGGGAAAAGCCCTTTAAATAATTTATGTTAGTGATCGATTTGAACACATCATCTCAATGCCAAAGTTTTATAAAATCTATTGGTTGAGATCGAGCTCCTTTAATACCCAAAATTTTTTTGATAAAAATATTATTAATTATTATAGAAAAATTCTTTAATAATAAATTTTGTTAGAGAAACCTCTGTTAAAGCATCTTTTGTGAATTTCCAATACAACCATGCTCACCTTGCATGCTGTTGCATGGGTTCTCGGTTCGAATCCTGGTACCGTATAAAAATTTATATACTTGAAATGTAATATTGAAATTGAAATGTAATATTGAATGTATGTGAAGATGATATGTAAAATATGAAAAATGTAAGTAGCAAAAAAAAAACTTTCATGACTACCTGCAGTTTCTTTCCAGCAATACTTAAGCGTCGGATTAATCATTAAGAGTTGTTTATTACCTGTTTTGGTATTGTTTTATTATACCAGCTGTCGCATTAGTAGTATAGATATTGATTGCAAATAATGACGCTAAGTTAAAACTTCAAGGTGAAATCGGCGAAGCGCGAGAACGAAATTATCTGTGATTTTGTTCTACACACAGAAAACAAACAAGAAGAATAATATTATTCCATTTCCATTGTATAAAAAATTGTTGTTCAGTTGGAAACAGCATATTGCAAATGTGCAACTTGCATCTCCTGTATTGCAAGTGTAATTGCTTCTAATGATTTATTCAACTTGTATTATTCAAGATTTCTTTATAGAGAAAATCTAAGTATGGAAAAAAAGATAGGAGTAGAAGAAAGAGTCATGTAATATATATAACACATTTTATATCGAATGCTATTTCTAGTAGGTAATATGTACTCATTATATGCGAGATATCTTCCTATAAGAAACTAATTAACTTAATTGAAAGCTTTTAACATACTCCATTGTAATACAAATGATACTACCTGAAAGTTTCAAGTAATATGCATTGCCTAGATAATTATATGAATCTCAAATTCCATCCCAAAACTTATTCATTTCAGTACTAGTCGTTAATGTAAACTATTGGTGCATGGCATCGTGCTATAAGGAAAATTGCCGAAAATTGAAATTTTAACAATTGCTTTTAGAGTTTTGGAAATCTTTGAAAAAATTAATATTTTGTCTAACAAGATTTATTTCATTCAATTTTTTTTATTTTGAAATTTTAGAACTTTTTTTATAAAGCAATCGCGTAATATAGCTGTTTTATAGACGAAATATCAAATCGCTTAAACGCCATTTTTTTGCTTTTTTTATTGGAACTCCGAAACGCTCTACCTGCCTCCCCCGAAAAATCAGTTCTTGATTTGCTCAATACAAATAGACGAAATGGCATTTTTAAAAGACATTTTGCAGAAACTTGTGTGATCTTCTTAAATTCGTCTAATAGTGTCAATAGAAGATATGATCATAATATCCTTTATGATTCATACCAAATTTTCCCAAGTTTAATAAAAAAAAACGATTGATATAAACCAATCACAACAAGCTATGTTTTTTCAATTCACAAAACAAAAAATCATCATTTTTCTATAATGTCAACATTTAGAAAATTATGAAAAGATTTTTACTACAAGATTTATTTAGTGTTTTATTATATTTTATTCAAAATTTGAAACATAAATGTTATACTAATGCTTTTTAACAAATATTTTTTTAATTTCAAGGTAAGTGATTTTTGATATATTTTTTAAATTTATATACCTAAAATTTATTTTATTCATTTATTTTATATACAAATTTTTTTTTTGACAGAATAAGGTCCAAAATTGAGTAAGGGACACATCTAGTCCTTAAACGACACAACAAAAATAACTTAGATATTTTGTTATAATTTGGATTTATTCGAAAATTAACAATATTTTGAATAATCCTCTCTTATATATATATATAGATATATATATATATATATATATATATATATATATATAATATATATAATATATATATATATATCTATATATATATATATATATTAGGGTGGTCTTAAAATGGTCATTTTCGAATTTCCTTGCTCCCAGGGGCTCAATGGTTCCAAATAGATAAAAAACAATTCTCTGAAAGTTTTTAACGTTTAGATAGAGCGCAATTCAATCAAAGTTTTGTATGGAAATAGCATGGAAAAATTATCAAAAATTTTAAAAATGGTTTTTAGATGTAATTTAGCGAACTAATGAATAAATAAAACTCATTCATTTGTCGCTAAGTTATACCTAAAACATTTTTTTTTAATTTTCAAAAATTTTTCCATGCTCTTTCCATACAAACTTTGATTGAATTGCGCTCTATCTAAACGTTAATATTAAGAGTCAAAACTTTCAGAAATTGTTTTTTATCGATTTGGAACCATTTGAGCCCCTGGGAGCAACGAAATTCGAAAATGACCATTTTAAGAATCACCCTAATATATATATATATATATATATATATATATATATATATATATAAGTTACGCATATGCCTATATTATCTTTGCGATTATATGTACGATTCAATTTAGGTTAATCACCGCTGTTGATTTTCACACGGACTCTATGAGAAATCATACAAAGTTATGAAATTTTTTTTGGTTTATGAAGTGGCACAGATATTGTAATAATAATCAACGTATTCCCAACAACATTTTAAAGATGATTCTAGTCACAGAGAAGATAGACATACATCAGAGTCAAAGATCGAGAATATTCTTGTCTGGTAGGTTTAGTAAGAATATTTAATTACATTATTATATCTAGACAACAATCAGCAAATGCTTACGTGTAGACGGAAACATTTTGTTCTTACAAGAATCGTGTGATTTAATAAAAAAAAATTGAATGTATATAATATACAAAGAATTAGAATGAAGAGAGAAAAATTTTGTAAGATATGTATACTAATAAATATAAAACTCATAAAAAACGATTTGTCTCATCAGCGTAATATATTTTTATTTAATCACTATAATTTATTTAACACTATAATTTTTATTTAATCATATAAAATATAGACCAGAAAGTCCGTGTTATCCGATGCAAGACCTATGTGGTATGCTCAGTGGTAACAAACATATGTGTGATGTAGCGAAATTGCGTCCTTTTGACTTAGGTATCTCAGAATTATATATTATATAATTATACTAGCTGACCCAACAGACGTTCTTCTGTACCCACGTCTAAAATTCAAAAGATAAAAATAATTTAATATCCTATACTAATATTTACCGTTTAGTTAAAAGTAATAATTATTAGTAAAGGTACAATATCATCTTAGATTTTTTCACCCAATATATTTGCTTCAATAATGTTGCCTATAATTTTTACAATCTCGTACCATATTTAAACTGGTTTTCAGTAATTGCAGTATCTTTACATTGATTACATTTTTCTTACTAATAATTCAATATACATCATTATTTAAGTTCATATTTTAAGTGAATTAATTTGTCAAATTCTGTGCATATGTGCACTATTCAATCTACGATCAACTAACTAAATATTTCATATTCAATGCCAAACAAATGAATTATTGACACAGTGAAACTTCTAAATAATTTTTTAAATAGGTAATTTTTTTGTATTGTGAAACAGGACATGCATTAGTTAAAAAAAATTAGTCAAACTGAATTATATAATTTCATCTGCCAAAGATTTACTGTATCTTATATTATTTTAATTTCTGGCACATCTCAGCTGCTTTTCGGCAATAATAATGTAGACATTACAATTTTCATATTCATCATGAATATATTATATTCTAATATTGTCTAAACTCATAAGTGAATTAAAATTTCTGACAGATGACAGTTCTCAATGTCTTCAAAATGTTTTCAATGTCAAACAATGACTTGTTATTTTTTGCATTAATTTCTACAATATCACTATATTTTTATAACCATTTACATCTTAAAAATTCCCTTTAACAAACTCGAAAAAGTTTTATCAAAATTCGAATAACCGCGTAAGAGGAGTTTTCATTGATACATCCGTACAGAGGAATTTTATGAGATATATAATTTTTTACGAAATTTATTTTTTAGCAGAGTTGTTTTTGAAAGACTAACATTGAAAAAGTAAAAGTAAAACTGCTCTGACACTACTAAAACCGATGTAGTACTCATACTCAACTATGATATTAACTAGCATGTTTATATGAATATATTGCAATATAAAATTGTTGATAATACTCAAATATTAATACTCATACTCAAATCTTCTTACAATATCAAGTTACTTGAGACATTCACATGTTTCGCGGGAAGAACTTATGTGCTGCTGAACGAAAACCGCGTTATAGGAGGGTTGCAGCAATTTCATTCAATTGACTACATAATATAATATAATAAAGATTGTAATAACAGTTATTCTCAAAAAATTTTGTAATTTACCAAAATAAAGTTGGCTCAAATAAAATTTCAATACCACTTAATTCTCATAGATATGATAGAAAATATCCTACATTTTATGAAAAGTTGACTCGTAAATATTTGACATTATTGTCTCATGGACGTGTAGTCAGCAAATTCGAGTCCACAGAAATATGAAGCTTCAATAAAAACACATGATGCATACATAAAATTACTCGTATGTATATAAATAAATAAACATAAGAATATACACGATGTACTTCTTCAAAGATACACTCATAATAAATGTAAACACATAACTTATGCCAAGATAACTGTTGTATCGATAAAAATGTTTTGATCCAGCGATAGAGAGATAGTGATCGTAGAACATTAAGTATATATTATTATTAAAAAAGATATTCCAGATATAGAATTCAGAAAAAAAACGTTCAGAATGTCAGTACGGATATTTATAATCAATATATGGAAAAAGTCAAAAGATTTGCCTTTTTTATTAATAATATAGATTTACCACTGAACAGTTTAGGACATTTAGCAAATTTGCTAATTGAAAATTGTGATATACAAAACACATTGTATTAAATAATGACATATTTGAAAGCAATTGCAATTTCTTTTTCATTCGAGAGATAAAATATAATGATACTCTAATTATTATTATATTAAACAAAAATGTATTATTTTCATTATATTATAGTATTATATTCTATCTAGTTATCAAGCTGGAAAATACCGTACACATCTTTTGCGATTCATTGCTGAGCTGTATTAGATGCATCAACGAGTGAAATATCCCATTCAGCATCAATTATCCTTTCAATTTCCCAGTTTTTGCCAAAATATAGACTTATGTTTATTTGCTACTTTTTCTAAAAATTACCATCATTCCCTGTTTACCCCATACAGGGCAAAAACACCCAAAGTATAATTGTTTAATTATAAGAGATTTCTGATATAGAAGCTACATTATTTACCTATGTAGTTTTTCCTAAAGACGTATATTGTCGATTTTTTTATAAAATTTATTCAATAAATTAAGACTACAGAATTCAGTTATCAATTTATGAAAACTGATCAATATATAAACATAAAATATTTATAATATAAAAAATGTATGTAATTTTTATTAAAAATATGCTATAAATCCAGTCCCCCTATGTAATTACAAGAGATGAAATATAAAATGTCCATTTTGAGTTGGAAGCATTAAGACATCCAATGTGCATCACATGTAAATCCTCGCAGTAATACATAAATATTTTCTCATACAAATATTATTATAATTTCCATCTGCTTCTAAGAGCTTCTGCTAAAGCAAAAACACTAATGTACGTAAAAAAACTCTGTACACGGAAGTATGTACTTGAAATAAAGTCGCATTCACTCGCAGCAGCAAAAAGAGATATTATCACATGGCGTGATATAGAACCAATTTGTCAATTAATATATGAATATTGAATTTTGTTCGTGTATAAGAAGATTGCGTTGCATTTGAAAAGCGACTGCCATGGACGTGTTCGCATGCATTCATCATTCGAGAGAGTCGACAGTTCAATGGGTTTTGAACCAATTCAGCAATTTGCATCAGGTCAATTAAATGAAATTAATTTGTCAAACATTGAATTTACTCTCTTTGAATGAAAAATATCGAATTCGTCAGTGAGTGATATAGAATGAATGTTTTTTGTAAAACAAAAGTATAGGCTCTTTACTTAAAACAGAACCAAAACACGAAAATTTCGATACAAATCAATTGCTAAAATTTATTAAGTAAATTATGTCTGTAATGTCTCCAGCATTTTTTTTTAATTTTACATTTTGTGTATTAATTCTAAAATCACTAACTATTGAAGGAAGGGAATATATGCGTCAATCACAAGCTAAGTTAAGTTTTGTTTAGTTTAAAGTTACAGTTTGCAGAGGAATTACACATGGCATTATATAATCGACTAACATGTATATTACTTCAATCAATATGTAATTTCAAATTACATTAATATGTTTGATTAATATTGGCATCAGCGGGGATGTCGTGTATATAGACATTACAACGAAGGACCCAGGACGGAGCCTTGCGATACTCCTGCTGTCACTTGTTCAACACTAGTCATATCCACACTTTTCGTACACCTATTCCTACCACATCAAATCAAATAACGCATATAATAATTGGAACAAATTAACGTGAATCTTGGAAAGAAAAACATTTATATTGAAGGTTTAATATTTTTTATTGGTGAATGGGCATTTCGTATATATCTATCTCCACGGAAATTCGTTAAATTAATGTTTTAAAATAAAATGTATTCTATCTTTTTTAATCCGGGGCAAAACACCTAAAACCGGGACAAATATTGCTTTTAGAAAAAGCCGGGACGCAAGGCGGAAAATCCGGACTGTCCCGGCCAATCTGGGACGTATGGTCACCTTACCATTAATCACGTGATGTTTTAGGGGGAGGGGGGAGTTTGAACCAAAAATCACGAAATATCACGTGTATTTAATTTTTAGCTAACTTTTTTTTAAAAAAGTTCAAGCAATTCAAAAATAAATTCAAAAAGTTTAGAGTTTTTTCACGTACCTAAAAATACATGTGATGTTTGGTGGGGGAAGGGGGGTAATTTTGTATATCACCATGTATCACCAAGGGCAGGGGGATTCAAAAATACAGGACGCCCCCTTAATTAATATTAGTTCTACAATTTTGTCAGCATTTAATATTGAATTCCGTTAAATTGACGGGCCCCGTAAACCCAGTGTTAATATAATTAAAGTTATTTTATAATTATGAAACGGTGGCATATCATGTGAAGAACAAAAGCGTTCCTATCGCAAAAATAATTACTGAATTCGATTGTGTATTCATAAGATTCCTATGTACATTTAACAAATACCATTGTAGTGTGTTTCCTTCGGCCGCCGTTTCCATTAATTGAATTAGAAATTATTTGATGGACGCGCATTCTAGTCATTCCGTGTATATATCAAGGCGATGCAATTGTGTTTTGAACTATTCAAATGTCGTTTCAAGACGTGTTCCGCGTTTGATAACTCCATTGTGTTGGGAACAGACAAGGCCGAACACACCATCTCGTGTCACGTATTTAAATTAGTTCATTAACTTTTATGGAGCGTAAAACTTGCGTGACACCACCACAGGCTGAAGCTTTGACCTGTCATGGACAGTTAGTGACTTTTCGGATAATACCTCGATTATTGGAGATTAACAAGACCATATCAAACCATTCAAAATAATATTTCTCTCATATGAAATTTTGGACACCAAAGAATAATAGAAAACACTCATATAAGTACATTCAATTCTGTCCGCTTACTTATGTATTGTCCTACAAATAGATTTAATATAGGGTACAGCGTGGGTTAAAAATCCGAGGCTTAAAAGATCCATCACCATTATCTCAAAAACAAATAAAGTATAAATTTTTTTAACAGTACCATTTTAAAAGATAAACGGCCATTTATCAGTATTTATACCAAGAGCATTTTTAAAGTAAAACTTCTTTAGGAGCGACTAGGGTGTAAATCTGTGAAAATGCAACGGAAGTTGCGTTACGCCCGAACTGTTCGTCATTCGCTCTCGATGGAATCGTATCTATACGGATCGATTGTGATTTGTCGTCGTGTCGATTGAATAAAGATCTTTCGTTGTTATTTTTAAGTTAGATTTAACAAAGTTTTTTTATATAACCTTTCTAAAAGGTTACATGTTGATGGGATACAACCGATCTACTAAACCTTTACCCTGGCAAAGGTGTAAATAATAAGAATTAGTAAAAAAAAGTAAAATACAGCAAATTTGCAAAAAAATGTATTAATAGTGATTATATCTCTGCTGATGAATACTTCTGACGAAATACTAGATCAGAGTTATAAACAGTGTTATCTTTGTAAATAATGTAGCCACAAAATTTGTTTTTCGTATTGGTTAAATAAGCTATTATTTTGTAAAATTGCTTTGAAATTAAGAATAAAACATTACGCCTGTTTGCATTCTGGTTGTCCCTTTTTGCCCCGCCTATGGGATATAAAGAGACAAATGACAAATTTTAGAAAAATAGCAAAACAACGTATTTTTATAACTAGGAATTAACTAAAAAAATTTCTAAATATAGTTCGATAATTGTTTGATACGTGTTATGTGTTGAGGTGTAGTTCATTTACTTTAGACAGTATAATTTCTGAAAGTCAATATGGACCTTTGTGCCCCGCCCTACTCTATCAGATAGAACCAAATGGGTTGACATAACAACATTGATTCTTGATCAGAACTTAATTTACTTCTTATTTTTATTAATTAAAAGAGAACACTTCAATTAGATCTTATAATTTATCAATTAAATAAAAAACAACTATTTAGTTGCTTTCTTCAACATGTTTTCTCGATGAAAACTGATCTTTTAATTAATTAAAAGAATACACAAATAATTTAGTTTTATTTTGCTGAACGTCCGAAGCTGAGTTTTTGTAAATCTATTCATAATTGAAGTTACAAATTGGAAATATTACTTCCATTTAAACCTCAAAAATTAGAAGAAAAAAAAATCCTGTACACATATTATGTCAGGGTTATACAATTTTATTCGTCCTTGCAATGACCTTCACATATATCTTATATTATCGCATTATTTTAATATTATAGTTTATGGACTTTAATCAAAAATTCTTGAAAAATAAAAACAAGGATTGTCTATCAAAATAAATGTGATTTTTATTAGTAATTTCGCAGCAAAATCTGCAAATATCGCTTTTTATTAACGTGTGTCATTTTTTGTATTTTGTATTATTTCGAAATTCATTAATTTTTGTGAAATGTGAATATAATAACTATTTTGTAAAATTTCACATGTGCAATATATACTTAGAGTGTATTATATTTTGTAATAATTTGTAGAAATGAATTTGTCATGAACATTTTCCAATTTATAGCGATTTATCAATTCGCAGCGTTTTGCATATAAATATTCAGTTTATTCGTTTTTTGTTATATGCAATAATAAATAGATAAACAATAATAATTATGTGTAATACAAAATAAATGAATTTGTTCGGTGCACTTTTTTCAATTAACATTTATTATTCATGTAATATTTGTTGTTGATACTACTAATTTGAACTGAAGGGACCACGAATATGTGTGTTGGGTAATTAATAACTTCTACAAGAGTATAGTTATATATTTATGCAATAAGAGTATAGTTATATATATATATATATATATATATATATAATGTATGTGTAAAAAGGTAAAAAATAAATACAAAGAAAAAGGTTCCTATAAAAACTAAGTACGATTCAACATTTAAAAAAAAAATAAGTTTAAAATTTGATCCGAAATAATATTGTGTGCACTTATTGTATCTACAATACTGAATACATTATTGAATATACGTTTTCCATTCATTATTTTTTAATTAGACATTCCCTTTTCATAAGAAATTTTCAATGTCCCGATTTATAAACAAGAACGAAAATAATTTGATCTGCAGCCGACACGGCATCAATTTAGTTCAATGTGTGTTTATTTTGTCACGGAACATAAATCAAGTGGGGCAAGACAACAGGAGAAAATATCAAACATGTATTATTACCGACAGAATCGAATATATTGTGAAAATTGACGGTTAATTAGCGAGGTCTACAAAGGCCGCGCATGTTTTAGAAAACAACGAAAGAATAATTACTTGCGATCATTCCATGTGCCTGCGATTTTGAAATCGAAGCAAAAAAAGTTTCTGAGGGAGTGTTTACTGATTTTTATACAACATTACAAATCCTGTTCCAATCTATAGTAGGGGAGACTGGGTACGGTTGTACCAGGCTATGGTAGCCGTCATCACAGATAAACTATACTGATTTTGAGATAGGATCCAAAGGGAGAAGGATGAAATATGTTTGTTCGAACAAGTTTCTATTATTGCATTGAGCGCACTGAGTACTACATTAGAATGATCTGTAGATCGGATTGCTTTTAAAGAGTCAAAATTGAGTTTTCATGTTCTTTATTCTCGTCTTGCGGGTTGTGACACTCGCCCTTTTCTTGTGTTATTCAATTTTATGATATATAAATAGTATTTAAGAACAGTGTTTCAGTATTTACACGTAAACAAACGCTTATATCACCATTTAATTTACTTTTCTCCCAACTAGCTGGTGAATTAACTAAATTATTGCTGACCAAAAGAAGTGGCTCAACCATACCCAGTTTCTAGTACACCTATAACATTACAAGCACAACCATATCCATCCAATTAAAGTTGACATAACATTTTGAAATAAAATAATAGACCGTAATAATTCTATTCATAAGTTGAAAATTTAATTTGGGCGAGTCATCGCTAAATGTATAATTTGAATGTGGGACACAGTAGACCAACCTTGACTATTACATGATGAAAAGAATTCCTATGTAAAGTGACAATGACAATTAATAAAAGGATGTGATCAAAAACACGACAACTCCCGCGCTCGAAACGACGTACTCGTATATAGAGTTTCATTGAATGTAATTCTATATCTAGCATATTAGATTGGCAGTGGTGGTAAAGGATTTCCATACAGTGCAGTTCAATCTAAATATAGTTGGTCAAGATTTTACCAGAGCTTTTTCTATTTAGCCCTGGACCCTTCGGGGTAGGGGGTATAAATGTATGTATATAAATAGTATCTATATACATACATTTATACCCCCTACTTATAATAATTGAGAGACTAGCAAAAGTAAGGAGAGGAAAAAGTTGTATATTAAAGATCGAAGCACGCTTTTACAAAAAATTTACCATTTTAATAATACAAAAAAAATGTTTTTTGAATTATTTAAATCGGACGCTCCGTTATCTCGTAAACTGAAATACCATTGTTGGCACTTTTTGCCCAGTATCTCCGAAACGGCTAGACCTGCCTTTGCCAAAAACTAATCAGCACGTCTCCTTATCAGTAGGAATCGAATGTTTTTTTTTAATTATTCAAATCGGTTGATCCGTGTTCGCGAAATCGTCGACAAAAATTTGTATCCGAACACGCACACACACACACAAACACGCACATACATACATAATTTTTTTTCTAAGGTATGCTAAATTTTTTTTGCGATTACTAAAACTTGCCTTACGGGAAGTTAATAAATAAAATGTATATGTAATACATTTTTAACGTTTGATGAGAAATTCATATTTATTGCAACATACGCATCTTGCAAAAAAAACTGCATTTCTAAAATTCATATAACATAGTAAGACGTAAGAATATTAATAAATATAGTTTACAAAAGACAAAAATCTTTGTATATACATGTACACACTTTACAAAAACTTTGTCTGATCAAAGGTTTTGGGATTGATATCCACCTCGGTCAGCTTGATATCAAGCAGTTAATTATATAAGATTTTTACTTTAAATTACAAGAAATATGAAATCGCATGAATATAGACTTTTCCGGGCCTGCTCCTTGCTGCAATATATTTCATAGATATTAGAAAGAAATCTAATAATAATCTCATCAGATAGATAATGGTCACTACTACACACAAGCAAGGTGGGCGTTCATTAATCACGTGAGCGAGTTTTTAAGAATTTTTGGACCTTCCCTCTCCGTTGGTGATACATGTTGATATTCAAAATTACTCCCCCCCCCTCCAAACATTACGTGTATTTTTAGTTACGTGAAAAAACTGTAAAATTTCTGTTTTTTTTTGAAAATGTTGATATTTAAAACAAAAATCAGTTAAAAATACACGTGATATCTTACTATAACCCTCCATCCTCCGCGTGATATTTCGTGATTTTTTGTCAAACCCCCTTGCCCCTAAAAAACTCACGTGATTAATGGATGCCCCCAAAACAGTATCAGCTTGACCGCTTCCTCGCCTGATCTGATTGTGTCTCCTTACTATTCGGTATCTATGACAGCACTGCTTTCGTAAATTGTAATTTACCATTGGATAATTGGTGTATAAAAGCAGCTTTACAAAGGGCATTGCATCGAATCAACTACCAGCATGAAACACAATACACCAAACACAAAAGTGCAAACAAAGGGGTGGCCAAGTGCTACAAAGTTACACGAGTACATTCGAAACGACGAGAAGCTGCTGCTACTACTGCTCCTGGCTCTATACCGAATGCAACTTTGTAGATGGATTGAGCGGAGCGTTCATTAAACGTTTTCAGATTTAATCAACAAATGAACTGTTTCATATAACGAATACCGAGTAGAATATTAAAATACACAAATGCAAGGTTGATATGTCTCATAAAAATTATTATATATGTGCCTTTGTATGAGCACATAAATTATTGTTAATTACTTTGATTTGATCGAAAACAATTTTAAGGCTCGTGATTTTTTTTTTTGATATTTACCCGTAGATATCGTATCCATATGTTTTTTTGTAAAAAACTTATTGTTTTTAGAATATAAAAATTATGTCATAATTGTGACAAAAAATGAGAAAAGCAGATTTCCTCAAAAAACATCACACACCAATATTTATAATGAGAAATAATTACACAAGAAAAAAAAGTATACGAGAGATTTATTCGCTCTAAAGGATATTCAGAGTGACAAGTATGATTTACTTGGGATCAATCAGGCAATAGTTTGGCATGGCGTGTTCGCCATACTAAACCATTTCTGGTGTATATCGGCCTAGGGCTTGGAAATTATTATTGGGATGATTCCTAAATTTCTGGTAAAAAATTCCAGTGAGCTTCTTCATTTGTTCGAGTATCGCCGGTACGTTAGTCTGTCAATGTATATATTTTGTAGAGTAATAGTCTCATTAGTGGCTCCCTTGATTTGTTGAGTGCTAGCCGTAAAGCTTTGTTTTGTGCTGTCTGTAGTCACCGTCAGTTAGTCTTTGTTTGTGAGCTCGTGATATATTGCACTGTCGATTGTTTTTGTTCACTAATTTGCCTATTTCATATCACATCATTTTTTCTTACAAAGAGAACCTCAAGTTAACCCTTCTGGGACTCTGATAAAACTTGGCATGGTGATAGAACTGTTTGGTTTGATAGTCAAACCAAACAGTTTAAAATATTGTAGACCTATGAGAAGTGGTTTAATTATAAAAATTAATTGAAGTCTTGAAAAATAGACCGCGCGCAATATGTACCAGTTTAAGCGCTTGATTCCAGTTTTTGCACTCGGATTTAGAGATAAGAAAGTTATTTACTTACATTTTTTAAGTTTATTAACTTTCCGTAGGGCAAGTTATAGTAATCGCAAAAAAATCAAAAATTGAAATTTTTATTTAATTATACGTTTCAAAGGTATCTGAACATTTTGGCATACCTTAGAAAAAATGGATATGTGCGTGTGTGTGTGCGTACGTGTGTGTGCGTATGTATGTGCGGATACAATTTTTCGTCAAAGATTTCGGGAACACCGATCAACCGATTTCACTAATTCAAAATTCATAACATTTGATTCGTATTGATGGGGAGACGTGCTGATTAGTGCTAAATATTGATAATTATCAACTCATTTCATATAATTTGCGAACAAAAATTGATATATTTAAAACAAGCGGAACAAACAGTTTTGTCAGTGTGGTAAAATACATCTACTTTAAAATTTGTAGTATTAAACCAGAAAGCATTATTTATGATTGTCTGGACAACCTGTGACTGCTTTGTGAATTTCTAGTATAAACTTGACCCTTATTAATTATTAGATCTATCATTTATACTACGCAGATATTTATATTGTAAACTTCACAAACTGTAATATATTTTTGTCTGTTCATAAAAAAAATAATTAAAAAAAATGCAATTTAAAAGCATTATATTTATATGTAACTAACAAATTATGATCTAAAATTGCAAAACAATGTTTATTTCAATTTTTTATGCTTCATTAATTGATTTTAATGAAGTCTGTGTCTATATACCTTTAGACATGTCATGGATTTCAGGAAATCTAATTACCATCCATATAATTGTAAGAAAAACAATTACCTAAAGTTTAGATTGTAAACTTATCTACAAAGCTATATGTGAAGTTACTATTTTATACTTTTACACACAGGAATCCTTTTGTAACTTTGTTTAGAACTGCAAACAAAAGGTTTGCGTCAATATTTTATTTTGTCTAATTACTGGAAAGCTCGACCATTTTTGCTTTTATTAATGAGCTATTGCTTTAACGTCTATTATTTCTCTTTCAAAGAGTCAGGTAGAATAAATCACTAATTGTCACAGTCTTACTTCAACTAATTATCACAGTCTTTTTCTCGTTAACTAGTCTTTATATTTCTCATTATTTCCTTATTCATTTGTGCGTATTCAAATCTAAATAATACTAAATTGTTACAAAAAATTATAGACATAAGTTCGCTAATGATGAATAAAACTACTTCGTATATATTGATAAATTCCAATTACATTAATCTCGCAAGTCCTTCCAACATCTGTTACAACAACCCCGGACTCATTTCATCCCTCGATTTCCCAACTTAAAGAAACTTTTAAATACAGATCTAACAAATTGTCGATATAAAACTTTCTCGTAATCTTGAGAGGCAAATAATTTCGAGTCAATATGTTGTTTCCATTTCCCTCGAAGAGTAGGATAATATGATAAAATCTAACAGGAGACAACGAGTTTAATATTATAATTTAATCTCGGGCGAATTTTAAACGAAACGACAAACACGCATACGCGTGCTACTTCCACTCAATGCGCCTGCCTTGTCAGTTTGTCCTTTTGTTCAAAAGCTGTAAAAGAAAAGTCTTTACGAGGAAACCGAAAGGTTAAAGGTGTGGGGTTGAAGATAAAGGTGAGAAAAAGGATGGATATTCGTAATCGAAAAAGTATTGAAGTCGAAAATTGAAGTCTGCCTATATGGTTTGACAAATTTTCTACAAGTAGTAAGTTCTGATCATGAAATTTACAATAATTAAGTTCCCGAAGGAGAAGTTTATGTTTTCATTAAAAAAACCCGATTCGCTAATTTTATGTTTTCTCGACGTTTCAAGCCAACTGAATCGAATGAGACCAGTGTGAACAAATTTTTTACCAAAAATCGACGTTTTCTCAAAAACGGCTGGACCGATTTCAAAAATTTAAAGGTCAATCGATGTTTTCGATGTGGATTATCTTTTCTCAGTTTTGTGCGACGATCGGCCGAGCCGTTTCTTTGTGATTTGGAAAAAGTGTTAAACTCTTCGTCCACATTTAAGCTCATGCTATCGAATCGATTTCAAAAAATCAAAAACTGTTCGAAAGATATTAATTAATAATGATACTGATTAGTTTTAGGTGAAAATCTACCGAGCCGTTTTCTTGTAACTAACTGTTGAAAAAAATTTAAGCTGATTTATATGGAAATTTTTTGGCGATACATATCATGGTCCTATAGAACTTGCTGAAATATTACGGCCTTACGACAAGTAGTTTAATTTAAAAAATTCATCAAAGTTTGAGAAAATAAGTAGTTTTTTTTGACGTTTGTTAAAATTAAAATTAGATGTTTTACTTTGTATAACGATAGAGTACTCGGTTTTAATGAACATACTAAACCATTAAAGTCAAACGGAAACTGATTCAATTATAAAAATTATTGATTTGTGTAAATTTGCTTTTAAAATATACTCCGAGTGTGAAATAAATCTACTCGGAATACTTTTAATCACTCATAAATTAATTTATTTTTTATTGATTACGTCGATTATTTAAATCGGGAAGTTCATGTAACTTGCTTCAAGGCAAAATACCAATACCAACTATTTTAATATTAGTCCCATAGCACTTTTAATTTGCAGTATCAAGTTAGAAACTCGCTAAAAAATTTTCATAAAATATAATCGAAAATTTGCTAGATTTATATCACTTTAAGATATATAAGACTTTACACCTTCTCTTGACCAAAATGAAAATTGTATTGATTTTTTTAGAATAATTTTATTACACCATCAGATAAAATAAATAAACTTAATAGTTTATTTGAAATGTCTATTTGTTTTGATATTTTAAAATAATAATGACCTAAAAATGCAAGATGCAAAAATTAAATCTATAAACCGTATTTTCTATTTATTATTTTTTATTATTATTTACTCAATTCAGGAGTACCACGTTCGAATTTGCAATAATAATTTATTATTCTCCTCAAAGCTGTCTCGAGTCACGAACATTTTTATAAAATTATCATTTTTTGGATTAGATTATTAGATTAGGTTATACTTGTTAGACTATAGTTTATTTTTGTCCATTTATTAAAAATAAAAATTTATTGCTTTTATTAGAATAAACGACAAAATAAATGAACTCATAGTTTATTTTGAAACTTTATAACGATTTATTAATGGTTTGTATGCTGTGTATTTTTTCCATAATTCAAATATAAAATATATATAACCCTACATTTTTACTCTCTTACTTAATTATTATAGTTGTTATTATTGATTGTCTGGATTTTGATTGAGGTGTTTGAGCTTACTAAAAGATTCAATTTTACATAAAAAAAATAATGCAAGGGTTTATTGTATGTTCAACACAGCAACGTGCGATCGGGTACAGCTAGTATTATTATAAAATGTTATATCGTTATTATACATGATTTTTATAAAAAAAATATGCATTATAAATTATAAATTGAATAAAAATCCTTGTAAACAAAACAAAACTTTATAAATAATTTGTGGTTTCAGAAAGGTATCTATATCAGCATATGGCCTAGCTTCCTACATTAGACACTAATAGATATACGACTGAATAAATAAATGAACAAAATAATGTACTGCAAACTAAATTATTATAATAAAAAATGATGCCAATTTATAATTATTTATTTATACCGAATTATATTTATTTTTTTATAATTAAAAACCTAGTATTCCACTTTTCATTTTATCTTCACAATGATTTATGGAAAACGTACAATATATTGTCGATATCAATTTCTCATCCCTATACATCTCATTTTATCATATTTCACCTGCCTATTCGCTTCCGTGAGAGACATCGTGAAAAGAAAACGCTAAAAGAAATCTTTTTACTACCGTGCCTTGGGCTAAGTTATGTATTTTCACCAAAGACTCTAAACCCTAAATCTGAGGCGAAAGAAATGAAATATTTTGACATAAAAAACATGATATTAAAAGTCCCTAAGAGGAACTTAATGTTTCTATTGACGATCTTTTGTCCCTCGATACATTCATCTCAACTTTAAGTCTCCTGGATAAATATATAAATCTGAAATTCACGAATGGAAAACGCAAGTGAACGAGTAATTGATATTTTCTTAATTTACAGAGAGTGTAAAAATTATGTTAATATATTATAAAATTCAAGAGATTTAATTTAATTTCTTAAAACAGTATTGATACGTATTTACGTTCATATTTCTATACATTCAGTTCCATCCACTTTAATTTCAAGTACAAAACAAATGCATTGCTCTTGTAATAATAACCACAATATTTCAAAAATATTGCTTTATGGTACCAAAAGCATATATTCTAGCGATTAGAAATAAAAAGTATAAGATTTTATTAACTTCCCCAGTAGAAGTTATAGTAATCCCAAAAAATACAAAAAAAAAATGTTTCCATATTTTTACGCTTCAAATGTTTCTGAACATTTTGGCATACCTTAGAAAAAATAGATATATTAGCGCGCGAGCGCGTTTGTGTGTGCGTGTGTGTGTGAGTATGTTTGTACGGATACAATTATTCGTCGACGGTTTCGAGAGCACGAATCAACCGATTTAAATGATTCAAAAAATATTCAATTTCTATTGATGTGGAGACGTGCCGATTATTTTTTGACAAAGATAGGTCCAGCCGTTTCGAAGATACGGGGCAAAAAATGGAAAATCAGTTTTTGAGAGAACAGAGCGTCCAAGCATTGACAAAATAAACTACTAAACTGATACAATTTTGAAAAGGCAAAATTAGCGATTTTGGAAATATAATAAAAAAAACATTTCGGTCAAAAATGATCAAATTATCAAATATGATCAAATTATTATATATTTTATAAAAAAATTAATAAATAATTTAATTTAATTGTTTTTACAATTCTATGGATTCCGTATCAAGATTTATAAAGTGTTAGACTGCAAAGCGGCGCTTACGCGCTTCGATATCTCATTCCTGAGAGAGTTTCTTAGCGCGATAGCTTTGAAAAAAGAATTCTAAATTTTCACAAAATTTCAAAACTTTTTAAAATTTTAAATTACGATACGGAATGTTCCAGCAATTTGACTTAAGGCACGATGCCCTGCACCACTAGTTTTATTAGATTTTGGTTAACAATTCCGAATATTTCACGAAGTACTTTTTGTAGTATCTAACGTATGTGTTTTTTATATCTCTATAATATCCATCTAGAAACTAATAGAAATAATAATACATAATTCTTTGAACTTTCTACGATTATGTTGATGCAGATAAAAACGTTAATTGCTTTATAAATCATGTATATAATTATATTACTATTATTATATTGTATGCTTCTTTCACACAAAACCCATATTATAATATCTGTTATATTATGATATATTGAAAAAATCTCCATGATCTTTCGTTACGAGTCATTTGAATATTTCACACAAAATATAAAGGTTGAAACTTTATCACATATATAAGCAAAATAATAAGAAGTCCTCTCCAATACGTGGTTGGAATCCAGCTCAAACGATATGAAATATATTTCCATAAAGCCACGGCAGCATCAAACATGATATTAAACTTTATGAAAACTTTCATAATGAACATATCAGTATCAAAGAGCATTGCAAACAAAAAATGCATTGTAATATGCCACGAGGTTTAAATGGAAACAAGTAATTGCTGGTTGCACCCAGTTTTTCCCCGTTTAGAATTGAGAATAGTTTTTTAGCCTAACTTTTATGTAAAATTTATAACTATTAGCAATTATTAACATTTCTCCGACATATCTCAATCGGGCCTATAAATGTATGTGTGTTATTCACAAATAAGTTATAAGAAAACTGTATCAGAATTTTTGATAAGGAGGCGTCTATTTATCACTTGAGAAATTTCTAAGGATTTTTGGACCCCCTAAATTGTCAGAAATGTCTAGGGTCTTCGACTAAAATCCAATTCCATCCAATCATATTACTATTACATTGATTAATTGGAATGATACTATTTTTTTATTGAAATAACTATAAACTCTTAACTAAATTTATAAAACATAACTTACTTTGTGTTAAAATGAACTTATTAACTATTAATTGATCTATGTACCGAGAAATTCTCAGATCTCATCACTCATTATATTGCGCATGATTCCTTTCGCTTCAACGAATGCATTTACACAAAGTTGAACAGAATTAATAGGCTATTAATAAATTTTAATAGATATATTCATCATGTTAGAAATATAAATATATACTTTGAAATTTCTGCATACATCGTTGGATAGGAGGAAAATATAAAATAAATAAATATTTTCTTATATATTGCATATACATTTAAATTTGTCTCAATTTGTTGGATAAATCTTTATCATCTTACCCAAATCTTGTATTCTCTTTGAGATCGTATTATTTTTTGGCGTAAAAATGATATTAAATAATTTTCACAACGTTAGGAATATTAACTTAAGATATTCATATAGGATAGAGTGAGGCTTAAAAGGTCCACCACCATAGTCTGAAACACAAGTAAAGTATAAAATTTTTTAACAATACTATTTTGAAGTAGAAGGCAAAAAATGTGTAACCAGCCATCACCTTAACACCTTTTCGAAACATCGCTATCAGGAGATAGAAGATATCAATATTTAGAACAAAAGTATTTATTTTTCATTGGTAGATTTTGTTTGGTTTTGAGTTCTTTTATTTAATTTATTTTACATGAATATAATTTTTAATATGCGTAATTAAACTCTTTATAAGAAGTACTGTCATTTTTTAAGATAAATTCAACAGTTTTTTATATAACCTCAATAAAAGCTTACACGTGTTTGGAGTAAAAAAATAGCAACAGAACGTTTACACTGGCAAAGGTGTAAAAAATAAGCAGTTTTACAAGAGGTAAATTAAATTAATAGTTACTCCAACTTTGATGATAAATATTAGATCAAGGTTATATACATAGATTGTGATTTTTGAAAAAAAATGTGTGGAAAAAGCGCCCATGAAATTTAATTCACTATAAAATTAAAAATAAGACATCGAATCTGTTTGCCCCCTGGCAGCCTCTTCTGACCCAACATATGAAGCAAAAAAGACCAAAATTTTAAAATTTCATAATAATTAGTAAAAAAAACTATAATTAACTATATTTCTATAATTGAGAAATAACTGGGAATTTTACTGAACATAGTTCGATAGCTGTTTGATACATGTTATGTGTTATGAAGTCAAACTGAACTGTTATGCTCCCTACGTCAAAAAAAATATTGGTTTAGAAAATGTAATCGAATAAAAATAATAAAAAATTGAGTATACTGTACCGCATTAATCTAATAAAATAATAAAAATAGTCTAACAAAAAAAATTTCTCTTTCCAGTTCTATGATATTTTGTCATAAAAGTTGGAAAAAGAAAAAAATAGCTGAAGGAATATAAAAGTCTCTAATTATATATAATTACTGAAAGTCAAGTTGGACTTTTGTGCTCTATTCTACCCTACGTTTAAATTAATTAGAAACTACTGGCGCATGGCATCGTGCCCTAAGGAAAATTGCTGGAACTTCCCGTACCAAAAATTAATTTTTTTTAAAAATATAATCTACTAATATATTGTTGTTTTTAATTTTTTACTTTTACTTGAAATGATCAAGTTTAACAACATTAAAACGTCGATGCAATCGACTACGTATTATCGTCGTTATAAATTTGAATCCGTCCCTCGATTGTAGGTTTTCGAAAGTTTCGCCATGGGCCCCTTGTACATGTCCTTTGCTTAATGACTTAAGTTTTCGATATTAATAATTTACGACTTAAAAGTATAAATTGGCTGGTTGTATATGTTTTTGTATTACCTCTCCAAATTTGTATATTGTGAGTGTTCGTGATGATATGGTCGTCGAGTAATTTTCGGTGTGTGCGTCCCGTTACCATAAATTGTCTTTGGAGTGTACGACAAAGTTTTAATGCCCGAGCCAACGGTTGCACTGTGCAAAGCTATTTAGCTTAATGGAAGCAAGAGCGAAGAAAATCAATTAGTAGATTTGATTCGTCGTATCGTGTTTTTGTGATTGCACATAAAATGTATCGAGAAGCAACAATTTCTGTAATGAACCATAAACGCGAATAGCAAATCAGCACAGAGAAACTTTTGCAAGTACTTTCTAGAATAGACTTAGCGATAATTTGTTTATTAATTTCTCGAACGCTGCATTATCTATAATGTATTCATAACTAACATGTTCGTGTATGGTAATTGAAATTTCTTTGGAAATGTTTTCAACTAATGGTAACACCATGTACACAACACAACATAATCGTTGTATTCAACTATAAAGCTATAAATGAGCATGTAAAATTAAAAAAATTAAACAAATAGCCTTTGAGCATCATTTGCCCACTTTCTATAATCACCATGCTTGACCACATATATTAAAACCTTGCAATTATTACTAACTTTGTAATGAAGAAACTAATTATTTTCTGTATGAATCATAAATACAGTTAATATAATATTTTATTATCTAGAGAGACTATGGATACCCGCCTCGGACAACCTGATCTAAAGCAGTGAAAATAGAGATAGCACTATGTTCCTCCTTGTCCCAAAAGCTAGCTAACATGGGACGGCCATGGACCAAACAGGTCTCATTCTTATTTTTAATTTTAAAATGATTTTACGTAATAATCTGGTATTACGTAATATTCATCAGCAGAGTAGGAAGAACTATTTTTTTTATTAACTATTTTTTATTGTTTACACCTTTTCCAAGGTGAAGGTTCAGTTGGTCCTTTTACCCAACCCACGTGTAAGGTTTTATGTAAGTTATATAAAAAACGGTTGTATCAAACTTAAAATTCATAATGAAACAATTAATAAAGTATACTTAAAAATAATTAAGGCCTCGTAAGATTTGATGAATAATTGTAATATTGTAGAAATAAATGGCAAACTTGTGGCGGGATTAGCTCAAGAGTAGCGTTCCCGATTCACATGTTGGAGGTTCCGAGTTCGAATCTCCGGCCAGAATTTGAAACATAATATTAACTAGTTGGAATAATAATAGAATTATGAATTGTACTAATGTATGTAAAAAAATCAAAATGTATAAAAATTAGATAATTAGAATTTAAAAATGAGTTGAAGTAAGAAGTAATGAGAATTATAGAAGAAAGAAGAAATAGTGGTTAGGAGATGAAGTGAGAAGATAGTAAAAAAGAAGAATGAAGATAAGTTAGTTAAGAAGTATAGAAGAAGAATAGGATTATATGAAGAAGAAGATAGTATAAAATTGAAGATTGTATATGATTGTATAGAATAATGTAGGTGGCTAAATGCTCGAGTAAGCGAGGCCAATAAAAAAAAAAAAAAAAAAAAAAAAAAAAAAAAAAAAAAAAAAAAAAATGGCAAACATTACAAACAACCATTTATAATAGTTTGATATTGAAACATTTAAGCTGTCATCTGCTAGAACTGTCAATTCACTTGAAATTTGAATTTAGATGAAATTATGAGCCTAGATAATATTAGAATATAATATACAAGAAAAATGTAATGCGTACATTATTAATGCCGAAAAGCTACTGAGATGTGCCAGAAATTAATATAATATAAGATACAGTATATATTTGGCAGATGAAATTATATAATTCAGTTTAATAAATTACGCAAGACCAAAATTGCATATACATTATTTTTTTTAAACTTCGCATTTTGCTAAATTATTTGACAGTACAAAAAAATATTTCTACTTATTAAAAAAAAATATTTAGAATTTTGTTACGCGTGTCAAAAATTCATTTGTTTGGCATTGGATATGAAATATTTAGCAAGTTCATGATCTTAGATTGAACAGTGCCATATGAACTAGATTTTACAAATTAATTCACCTAAGATTTTAACTAAAGTAATAATGTTTAATAAATTATTAGTAAGAAAAATGTACTTTAGAAATTAAATTATTGAAGCAATTATGTTGTGTGGTAAAATCAAGTGTGATATCGTTTATTTTTTACCGCAAGTACTATATATATTTATTTGTCTATTTTTATATTGCTGATAATAGGCCCATAAATGAATTACAAAGGCAAGACATAAATATGATATTAAAAAGTATATGATAGGATATTAAAAAATTTTGAACTTTTGAATTGTAGACGTGGATACAGGACAACGTATGTCGGGTCATCTAGTATATATATATATATATATATATATATATATATATATATGTTATAAGCAGCTGACGTAAATATATACAAAACAATATTTCATTTTGTTTTCAGCATATGATGGATTTCACAGATCGCTCTCTGTTGCATAATCAACAACACTGGAAATTTTATAATTTTTTGCAAAATAAATAAAAAACAATTAATAATACGAAGTTCTCCTATTACTTCTGGCAAACTCTGCGGTTTCATGTTTTAACTTTATGCTTACACTTCAAGAAAAAAACATCCAAACTCAAATTGTAGTGGTAAATTAAATTTTATATGATACTTTTTCTCATAAACATGCTCTGGCATTTAGAAATAATCAATTTTAAGAATATATTCATAAAATATAATGAACTAATATTTTCAAGATCGAAGTTCATTGCTCTGAAGGACAAGAATAAATTAGATTATAATTGCAGTGCTATAAAAACCACAAATTCTGTCGCCAACTATAGACAATTCTTATAAATGTAAAAAAGATAAAAACACATTATTCGGCGTTTTATTAAACGTGACGACGTTTATAATAGATGTATTTTCAAGGCTGTATTCTGTATTTAATTTTATTTGCTAATTCGTACATTAACATGTATTTGTATGCATATGACCTTATTCACTTTGATCATCAAATTCTCTAATGAAAATATTATATTACCAAATTCGCCATAAACGTGGTAATCACAAAACTTTTACTCTTGTTCATAATATTTATACTTTCCACATTTATCAAAGATTGCTTTAGCAAAATCGCATCATAAATGTAATTAGTAGAAAGTTGTACGTCAACAACTTGAAATGATTTTTTTATGATTGATCATTCAACATGCCGTGATGTTCAATAAATCGTGATAGGTGTCATTTCTCTTAAATTCGTCATAGTTTGTAACTAAAATTTTGCTTTTCAAATTTAAAACCGCAAATGTAAATTATTAACAGTTTTGTTGAAACCGGATGCTATAAAAAGATATAATGGCATAACTATGGAGCCATGTCTCCGAATTTTTAACAAGACACTAAAATTGTAATATTACTCATGTATTTTAAACATCTAACTCATTGCAGTAATAAAAATAATTTTACTTTTTGTTTGAATAGCAATCAAAAACTATATACTATGAGTTATTTTGATGTGAATTCTCAACCAATGGTTTATTTGAATGCAATCCAGTGATTGACCACTCTATATCTGATGAGATTTTTGATCTAATGCAATTTTATTATAATTTGCAGCAATGTCGCCAAAAAGCTATTATAACGTGTCATATTTTAGATCCTTATTTTCAATCGAAAACTGATATCACTACTGCTTGATATTATGCGGCCCGATGTGGATACTAAACCTGAAAACTTGCTTTGCAAAACCAAAGGCAAACCCGATATTCAATAAATTTCTTCAAATTTATTTGTTGATGGAAACAGGTAACAAATATCGGAGGTTTTCTATTATATTTTTTATCTAATATTATTTTAATATAGATATATTTGCAGTAATGTCACCAAAAAGCTATTATAACGTGCGGTCATATTTTAAATCCTTATTTACAAGTGAAAACTGATATTACTACTGCTTGATATCTGCTAGAGGTGGATATTGAACCTGGAATCATGGGTTGCAAAATCAAAGCCACGAAAAAGCCCAATTTTTAATAAATTTCTTTATTTAAGAAAACAAGTAGCAAATATATCAGAATTCAATTGCCCACTTTTTTATTTCTATGTGAATCTGGATATTTCGTAAATGTTGTTAGTAATTTTGAGGTTATATTCAGTTAGAAACATATTTTGACCGATACATGTATACAAGTGAAAACTTTATAAACATGACCAACAAGAGTGCAACAGTTTTTTTTTAGTATAACATCAAACAATGAATTTTAAATCTAAAAAACGTGTATTAGCAACCACTGAATAAAAATCCCCCCCGGCCAGCTTGATATCAAGCACCAGTGATATCAGATTTTCACTTAGAGTTATAAATCTAAAATAGGATATCAAGTAGAAACTGCAATTAAGTAAATAATATTAACGAAGTATGTATGTTAAAAATCTATCACAACTAGAGAGGGCAACCGTGTTGCCTTCTAATCGTCATCGTTAAGTGTAATAATTACATCAAATAAAACAATTAATAAATGTCTTCATATCAGATTTTAATAGATATGTTCTTTGAGATTCAAATATCAATAAAAACAGTTTATATATACTAAAGACAGAATGCAGAATGAACTTATACCGCAATTTTTTTCGATTAATACAAGATCCCACTTCACTCAAATTTTACCTTCAAGATTTAAAATTAATATCATTTGTCTAAACATCTTATGGTCAATTTTGACTCATTATAGACCAATACAATAAAAGTAATGAGAAACTTTCTTACAAAAAAAAAAAAAATTAACAATTATGTTATTTTTTATCTCCACGCAATGTAAAACAAATTTAATATCATTTTAAAAGATATGTCAAAATATAATACTACTACTACTAGTACTAGTAAATCATTTTAAAACGTCTAAACATGATATTTAATTCCATGTTTTCTCTCTTGAACATCATTATACCAGTCGTTGGAAAAAATGTGCGGCATATGTCTTCTCGCATCAAGAAACTTTCTCGAAAATATAAATGAGGGACATGCCCCCAGGGTTACTATATGTGTGCATATATTTAAAGATCCAAATATACATATTTACATATATACATACATATATACATGCGTAAAATATAGAAGCAATAATTTCTGAATGTTTTGGGACAGGTCAATCTAAAAATATTCATAGAGACATTAAATGTAAATATACATTGGTTTAATTGTGCTATAACATGTATATAAGTATACTCAAAGTTGCCACGGAACGGCCTGTCTTTGCCAAAAACTAATCAGCACGTCTCCTTATCAATACGAATCGAATGTTTTTTGAATTATTCAAATCGGTTGATCGGTGTTCCCGAAATCGTCAACGAAAATTTCGTATCCGCACACACACGCACACACTCACGCACACATCCATTTTTTCTATGGTATGCCAAAATATTCAGAAACCTGTGAAACGTAAACATATATAAAAATTTTCATTTTCGATTTTTTTGCGATTACTATACTTATGTATGTATGTATGTATGTATGTATATGTATATTCATATATGTATGTTTATATCAAATGCTTTCCACTAAAGTTCGCGATCTAAACCTTTAGAAAATCTGCAGAAGGATAAAAGAATTTTAAATATGAAATTCTGTGCGGTTGACTTAAATGTAAACATGAAATAAATTGATTTCACATGAGTGTTTTTCCAGTTTTTCTTGCTTTTGAAGAAAGTAAAAGAGTCTGCAGATAGGGAAACACAAAGCTCATACGTTAGAAATATAAACAGGTTTGAAGATAGATGATATATATATATATATATATATATATATATATATATATATTATTTGTTATATTTCAAAACATAATAAAAAACTTTAATGGCAAAAGATCTTAAAATGGTCCTTTAATTTAAGTTTTATATATCATATTGCATATCATTTGATATACCAATATACCTAATAAATAAATAGTAAATAATGTATAAATATTTGAATAATTGCAAAACTTTGTTTCTCTTACAATTAGATGGAATATACAAATTATTACCAACCAGCAAAGATCACTATTAATTAATAATTGAGGATTGCTTAAATAAAATAATCATCTGTGCATTAAAGTACTCTATTATTTATTTATTTATTTTTCAAGCAATCAGTACAATTGTAATGCTATAACAAGGCTCGTGTCAATGTTGCAATTAATTTAAAAACTAATTTGGAAGTTAACTATGCAATTTATTAAACTAATTACTGTAAAATAAACAACGAAAAGAGAAAAAAGTGAACCATAAATTATAAATCAAAATTCTGAAAAGTTTAACGAACCAATTACGAAAATCATTGCACCATCCATTGAATGAAATTATACTTCAACATTTGCTCAATCAAAAGTTTTAATGGAATCGACATAAAATAAACAATATATGTCGGTTATGTCGGTTCCACAGGACACATGTGTACGGAATTCATGATGATAGGACGTCGTGGAGATATTGAAAAGATTCAATTAGGATAAGATATCGTCAAATACAATGTCTGTTGTGCTCAATTACTTGTGAATTGGCTACCGAAGCAAGTGTATTGGAAGCGGGCCAAAAAATTCAAGCCCGAAAATGAAAATCCCTCCAAAGAAAGTTCTATTGCACACACATCGAACAATACATCGCCGAATGCCAAATCCAGAGTCAAAACCAATTGGAATCGTAAAATCAACGGGGACATAATAGGTTTTCAAGTTTCATTTTTAACACGTGTCTACGAAATAACTTCGTTTTCACATAACGCACTCGAGGGGAGAAAATATTAAACTAGTGGTGCCTTAAGGAAAATTGCGAGAACTTCCTTTTTTTTGAAAAATTAGATTTTTGAGAATTTTGCAAAAGCTGGACTTTTTTTTAAAAAATGTCTTTTTATTTTTTTTTTGAAAATTTCGATTTTTTTTTCAAAACAATCGCGCTGCGTAGCCGTTTTAGATACGAAACAATTAGTCAAAAAATTGTATCCGCACACACACATATACATACAAACAGTGGCGGATCCAGCTTTGACGCCAGTCACATAATTAAATTATGTATAAAACATATATTTGCAATACGATTAGAAAATCGTTTATCTATAATAAATTACATATTGAAGTTATAAAATGTGTTTGGTAACGAAATACATAAACAAAATCATTATGAAGTAATTATTAGTATTCTATCTAACACTCTAATTGTAAGTCTTAAGACAAGCTCAGGGGCGGGCATGACCCCCGTGACACACCCCCTGGATCCGCCGCTTCATACAAACATACACTTGCTACAATGTTCAGAAAGATTTGGAACGTAAAGATAATAAAACTTTTTTGTCCGCCAAATGGCTTGTTTTTCACTTTTTGAATGGATCTCTGAAACTCTAGACCTGCCTCCCAAAAATCATCAGTTCTTCATTTCGTCAATATAGATAAAATCTTTTTTGAATCATTTAAATCGGACGCTCCGTTCTCTCAAAAATTGAATTACCATTTTTGGCACTTTTTACCCCGTATCTTCGGAACGGCTGAACCTGCCTTGGCCTTTTGGCTAATCAGCACGTCTCCTTATCAATAGGAATTGAATGTTATTTGAATCATTAGTTGATTCGTGCTCTCGAAATCATCGACAAAAAATGTATCCGCACTTACATACACACATAAGTACGTGTGTGTATGCGCGCGCACATACACACACACATAAATCAAGTTTTTTTCTAAGGTATGCCAAATGTTTGAAAAGTGAAGATATATAAACATTTTCACTTTCGATTTTTTGCGATTACTAGAACTTACTTACGGAAAGTTAAAAAATTATTTTCGATTAATTTTTTGCGATTTCTATAACTCACACCACGGGAAGTTAATTAAAAAAGTAGTTAGTACTGTATTTTAAGGTAAACTGCTAAAATTTGGAGTTCAAAGTACAAAGATTTAATAAAAAAAATAATTACAATGTAAACCAAATAGATAAAATTATGAAAACGGCATCATGAAATCTTTTGAAATAGTTAAAGTTCCCTAAAAGCAAAAATTGCCTTTTTTCCCCTGGCTGTCTGTTTTACTTAGCCTATGGGGTAAAATGGACAGATGACAAATTTTAGAAAAATAGCAAATCAAGCATATTTATAAAATGATGATTTGTGTTAGGAATCTTACTGCATATATTCATTAATCTACACATATAGTTTGTTTGATATGTGGTATGTGTTGTAACTAAGATTCCTTGGTTTTCACAGAATAATTACTGAAAGACTAATTATCCGACCTTTAGACCCGCTGTACCCTATTTAGAAAATTAGATTCTTATATAATCAAAAAAAAGTTTTTAACTTCAGTC
>NW_020538040.1:147220737-147248164 GCF_003426905.1 Ctenocephalides felis
AAAAATTTTCAACTATTAGTAGATGTAGGCTTGTAGGTAAGTGGCTAGAACGACTGGACTTGAATCAGAGATCTCGGGTTCGATCCCGCTTCGAACAGCCTGTTGCCAAGCAGTAGTGATATTAATTTTTACTTGGAAATATAAATTGCAATATGTTTCCAAGTAAAAATAGCCCTGATCCGGCATTTCTGCTTAAATAAATTTCGCCCTATTAGAAATTGTAATAATTTTTATCAATAGTGATCGGACAACTGTTTGGGTTGGCCTTGTAAGTTCGATTTATGTTCAAAAAATAGTTAAAAAAATAATAAAATATTATATGCTTTTATAACTTGGCGTATAGGAGGGTAAACTATTTACATTATTTCACGTTAACAGATAAATCTATTGACTGTTATATATGTTTTCTTTATTTATGTTTGTTTTATTTTTTTAATGAAAACTAAGTATTCCATAAGATGTTGATATCTATTCTATCTTGGCAACCCAATGCTTATCCTTACTCGTGTTGATATTTTCTTCACTAGAGAACAACCCTCTGGTTGTCCTGTTTCTATTGGTGTGGATATATTTTAAATTATTGCAGCAATTCCAGTTAGATCTATTTTTGGAAATATGTTTTAATCTATATTTGCAAGTGAAACCAACAAAAACGCGATTTTATTAACAGCCAATAAAAAAGATGGAATGCGATATAAATTTTAGAAGAAATAAATTGAAGTGAACTTTGAGATCAAACACCAAAAAACTCAATACGATATAACTCTCATAAAACACTATTTGCGTAGAACTGCTCATCTGCCCGCCTGTCATCTTGTCTATTTTTTATTACAAATCAATCGTTTTTTGTTCGGTTCAATATCAATAATACCAGGTTATTGAACTGATAACCTTCCTTCAATAACCAGAGCATAATTTAAACACAATATTCTTTGATTTCGGTATCATTACAAATAATGGTACCCGCACAAATATAAAGTAAATTTCGTACGCTCAGGCGCTCCCACGCCTCTCGACGATCGCTATTTATTCACAAAAATCGAGAGGCAAGCAATACCCTAAAATACACATGAGGCGTCAGAAAAATAAGGATATGATACGATAACATAAACAAGATGTCGAAAAGTACAAGGTATATGAATTTTTATAAGGATGTTCCAGAACCAGATAATGATCTTAAGGTTTTGATAAAAATAGCAGTATTTGTAATCCTAGCGATTAAATTAATTCATGTATTCAAAAGTTGTGATATAGAGTTAATGAATTTGGGCTAGCAATTCCTAGTCCCAGGTTCAATCCGTCAGCCAGTTCGATATCAATCAGTATGATACCAGATTTTTGCTAAAGATTATAGATCTCAAATATGGTATCAAGCCAAGATAGCCGTTAGGGGGCATTGCTGCAACATATTTACATAACTATTAAATATGTGTCTTATACAATCGCGACACATTGAAGAATGGTTTACCGGAATTTAATGGAATTTCTTTTTAATCAACTATATATTTATTAACTTCCCTAGGGCAAGTTATAGTAATCGCAAAAAAATCGAAAATGAAAATTTTTGCATTTCTCGACGTTTCAAAGGTTTCTGAATATTTTGGCATACCTTAGAAAAATGGATGTATGTGTGTGTGTGTGTGTGTGCGTGTGTGTATGTATGTGCGGATACAAATTTTTCGTCGACGATTTCGGGAAAACGGATCAACCGATTTGAATAATTCAAAAAGCATTCGATTCGTATTGATAAGGAGAAGTGCTGATTAGTTTTTGGCAAAGTCAGGTCTAGCCGTTTCCGAAGATACGGGGCAAAAAGTGCCGAAAACGGTAACTCAGTTTTTTAAGAGAACGGAGCGCCCGATTTTAATAATTCAAAAAACATTTACTTGTATTGACAAGGTGAAGAACCGATCAATTTTCATAAAGGCAGGTCTAGCGGTTTCGGAGATCTAATGAAAAAAGTAAAAAAAAATGCCATTTGCGGTCAAAAATCATCATTAGACATATGCACATCAAATTATCAGAATATTTTAATAGAGATTTAACAATAAGTAATAATTTTGGTTTACATTCCTATGGGTTCCGTACCAATGTTTACGCGTTAGACGTCGACGCGACGCTTACGCGGTTGATATTTCGTCTTTATGCAAAGCAGTACGATTGCTTTGAAAAAATTTAGATCTTACAAAATATGTCAAAAATAAAGAATTTTTTTTTTCAAAAAAAGAAATTAAAAAAAAAATAAATAAAAAAAAATTTTTTTTTTTCAAAAAAAAGTAATTTTTTGTCTAATTGTTTGTCAAATTGTTAATCGTTTTTAAAAAAATAATATTTTTTGGTACGGGAAGTTCCAGCAATTTGCCTTAAGGCACGATGCCTTAATTGCCTTAAGACAGAATTCCACTTACAGCTAGTTTCTGTCTAAAATCTGCGCACAAATCCGCATTTATTAAAATTATCAATCCCTGTATAGCTATCAATGTTTAGAATTTGAAGAGAAGTTTTAGACTTCAAACAACATAAAAGTTATGCTGAATTAAGATAAATATAAATGCCTTTGTTTAGTATTCTATTCTAGTTTCATCAGTATACATACTTATAAGTTGTTTATGACACAAAATTCCGTTACAGGAACTTTCATGATTTCATAAACCAAGAGAATTTTTTTGTTAAGAGTGACTCATAGTGTTCAAATATTGTTTGAAAATACATTCGTGAAAATTAATTAATTGATAATAAAATAGTTATCGTTTATAAAATTGGTAATTATGATAAATATTTTTATTCAAATATAATAGTAAACGTAAAATAGAAAATGGTTGCAGAATATATAATTTTATATGAATATATAAACATATAATAATTATAATTTTTATATATTTATTTTCGTTATGGATATTTTTTTCTTATATATGCTTCGATCATAATGCCTAAAAATCAAAATTTTATGCGATCCATATTTGCTCATTCATTATGCTAAAATATTTTTAAGAATATTATGTAATTGCATTTGTTGCAAAGTTTACATTATATCATAATCAGCGACAGTTGGTAAAATTATCAAAGGTAAAACAAAACGTTTTGCATGAAAATATGTATAAACAATTTCGATTTTTGCGCACGTTATCAAACTTCAGCACCAAATATTTTTTTTTGTAATGCATGTGCATTTTTACCTAACGATGATTATAAAGAGGGAATAACTATAATTGTAATTATCATAATGTTTTTTTTTTTTAGTTTTTAACAGAGTTTTTTTCAATTATATTTTCTTTACATAATTCCCTACATTACAAAAACTTGCTTTGTTATCAAAGATATAAATATATTAACTTATTTTAAGGTGTTGATTAGTAAAAATTTAAACATATAAGTACATTTTTAAAATAAAATAACTAAATAGGACAAAAAATATGTAACTAAATTGGGTAAATAATAACTACATATATATTTTTTTAACATCAACCAAAACTTTACGAGTTTCATGACGTATTGTTCTGGCTTCTTAAACGGCGTGCTTCTATAGATGGCCACCCAAAGGTTGTCTGTTAAGATTTTTATTATTAGTTATTGTAATACTGATGATTTTTTATTGGTGCAGCAATGACGGATCAGGACTATTTTTACTTGAAACATATTGCTATATATAGTTTCAAGTGCTAACCGATGTTACTACTGCTAGACATCAGATTACACAAGGCGGGTACCGGACGTGAAATTTCTGATTCGAAGTTCATAACTCTAACCACGGGGAAGCACAAATATGATAAATATGATAAATTATAACTAATGGACCGATTCTGCCGCATAACAGACCAATGATATGGCAAGGCTATGTTATGAAGGACTTTTCATACTAAATATTGAAAAAGCCATGTAGTTGCTGTGCAGTCAGACGCATTTCTCAGGTGGTCAGATAGAAAACCTAACCTAGTAGAAACCGCACAAATGTAAAAAAACGGTGTTAGATAACAGGGTCTTTTTGACTCAGGTTCATAACATACGATAGACGTTGCAGTTTATGTGTAAAACGCCTGAATGCACAGCAATACATGATATTTTGACAGTATTCAGTATGATTCTGTAGCATAATGTATGGAAGTTGGAGCGTAACATGGCCTTGCCATAACATTTTTCTGTTATGCGGCAGAATCGGTCCATAAATATGATATGGTCAAAAATATTGTACTATATATAACGGGTGGTCCATCTAGTGGTCCTAGTGATCTAGTACGGTTTAGATATTTCTGTAAAGAAAACATATAAAGTATTGAACATCGTTAGAAAGGTCTCAAAATTCTTAGTTTTTTCTCATGTATCGCAACTTCGAATTCCGCACGGTGTGGCCGGCAAGTTGCTATCGATAAATTCCAATTTTTAAATGGGCCATCCTATATATCGCTGGGCGAATCGCAGTTGTGTGAATTTTGTATATAGATTTTTTAATTTTCACAAAAAATGTGTATTTATGTTGAGTAAGCGTTATACTGTAATAAATAAATTCATACGTTTAAGTTTTTTCTTTTTATTAAATTTTCAATATTTTAATATCACCTGATACATTTCGAAGGAAAAACGGAAATCTACTTATATTAGCATTATTGAGTTAAGGTCAGACGTGGGTAAAGCCCGAATCACACGAGGCTTGTTTTCTGACGCTGGATTTCCCGCTTGATTTTTTCGCCGATGACGGCGCTATAAATCATGCTATTTTTCAAGCCGTACGCATCACACGAGGCTTGTTTTTGAGCGTTGGTTAGTAAGTGAATCGGTTGCGTGCGACATAACCTTAAAAGTGGTAAAAATGAACAACGCATCTGTACAAAAACTAGATGCCGTGCGATATAACCTCGAAATTCTACACAAATGATTAAGAACAATACTTTTATTTTACCTTTTTCTGTTTAATATGGACCATAGAAATAATATTAATTTTAATAAAACAATTCAATAAAATTAATATAGTAAAGAGATAATTAATGTAATAATTAAAAAAATTGGAAAGTTATATATATTTATTTAAATTTTCATAAATTTGAATTAAAATTATTGAAATGTTATTATTAAAAATAAATAAAATCATTTTTATTATTATGAATACAAATAATAAATTATATTGTAAAATTTAATTATTGTTTTAGTAAAATTTATAAATCTATCTTTTAATTTTAAATATTAAATGATTTAAAAATTTTTTTTGTTAATTTTAGAAATCTATTTTTCAATAATATTTCTCCAATAAATGAAATAATTAAAATAAATTAAAATCAAAATGTTTCTATATATAAAAAAAAAAACAAAAAATGTTTATACTTGAATGAAATGAAAATGTTTTTGAATATCATTTACGTTTATATTTTTTTTAAATTATCTAAATGAAATAAAATTTGAAAAAACTATATGTTTTTGCCGAGACCGATCAATCGACATTGATTTCATAACTATTTCCAAAATTGTCGCACTCTTTTTCCAAGTTTGACAGCAGTGCCGTCACGTGATGATCCATGTGACAAAATACTGCTTCCCGATTGGTCCGTGCGGGCAAATCCAGCACGAAAAATAGCGCACGTTCTAATGTTGAAATCCAGCATGCTGGCAAGTAACCGAGATCGCTATGACGTCATTTTGAACCCTCTACAGCCAGGTACCTGGCAAGCAGAGCCATAAAGCAGCAAAACAAGCTCCGTGTGATTCGAGCTTAAGTGACTACAGCGACTGGACTTGAATCAGAGATTCCGGGTTCGATTCCGCTTCGAGGAGCATGATGTCAAGTAGTAGTGACATCCGTTTTTACTTTGAAATATAGATAGCAGTATGTTTACAAGTGATAATAGCCCTGATCGATCAACAAAATATTTTCTCTATTACAGAAATTGTAATAATAATTCATCACTGTTTGGGTGGGTTGCCATCTGTAAAATGGACGTAGATCTAAGTCAAATTAGCCCAACAGCGACTCTTAAGATCTGATTGCTGTTCAAAACAATAGAAAAAAGTATTAGTATTCTTATGATGACCCGTAATACATATATCATTGACTTTTAAAGAGAGCAATGAACAGCTACACAGTCATAACAAAATTAATATCTAAAATTAAAGTTATAGTTATTCAGCTATATCAATTAATTTAACCCTTTTATAGTTGAGATTCCTTAACCGAGGTCCTCTAGTGTGTTCCTGGTATGCGTATACTACAGAATGTATGCGCGAACAGGCCGAGAATGCCTAATGCGTGTAGCGACTGATGAGCGTCTCCTGAGCCTGTGTGCGCCGTGCACGTACAGGCGGCCGTTGTTGTATGTGTCGTCTACTATTCGCCTGCGCCTGTAGTATACATTTGCCTGACTATTTATTATTCGCCTGGGATAGACGGACGGCTGGTGGGAAATTGAATTTTTTTTTGAGTCTGAAAGATTTAATATTTATATTTTATATATATATATATATATATATTTCTTGCCGTCTAGAAACAAGGTAAAAGAGAACAACTCATTTGACAGTTACGTTCTATTTACAGTTCAAAAATGCGAATAAAAATGTAATAAAGTTAATTTTGAACTCGATTAGATACTTATAAGATTTTCAGTACGTATTAAAGTCTTAAATAATTAGCGTTTTCTAACACAGTTAAAAATTTGCGAATTTCTCACCCGCGTTATCGAAGTTTTCATTAAATAATAATAATTAAATTTAAAAATTTTTTTCATTTAACAATAACTTTATGCAGCAGTACGATGGCTTTGAAAAAAAGTTTAGATCTTTCAAAATATGTCAAAATAAAGAAAACATTTTTTTTCAAAAAAAAAAAAATAAAAAAAAAATTTTTTTTCAAAAAAAAAGTAAATTTTTGTCTAATTGTTTGTCAAAAATCTTATTTTTTCAAAGTAATTTTTTTTCAAAAATGTTAATCGTTTTTAAAAAAATAATAATTTTTGGTACGGGAAGTTCCAGCAATTTGCCTTAAGGCACGATGCCTTAATTGCCTTAAGACAGAATTCCACTTACAGCTAGTTTAATTTGTAAATGGTTATTATGAACAATTTATCTGATAAGGAGCTGATTATTTTTTGGCAAAAGCATGCCCAGCCGTTTTGAAGATACGTGGCAAAAAGTGCTTAAAATGGTAATTCTATTTTTGAGAGAACAGAGCGCCCAATTTGAATGATGTTTGCATTGACATTTTATTTCATTGACAAAACGAAAAAGAACTGATTAACTGATTTTTAGGAAGTCAGGTCCAGCGGCTTCGGAGATTCAAGTAAAAAAACGCCAAAAAACAAAGCGGTCAAAAATGATCATGAGCACATCAAATTATTAGATATTTTATTGAGAGCCTTTTTCTTTGCTATATGATCTTTTTTAATTAAAACCGAGCGCTTTTAAATATGGCAAAACGACTGGTAAGTTTTGTGAATTAAGCAGTAGTGAAGATGAGTTTCAAATAGACATTCATACAGACAAATTTTACGAAATTGCTATTCGCACCGATGATAGTGATGAATGTGATGATGATATTATTCAACCAACAAAAAGAAGAAGAAGTTCGATAAAATAAATGAAGAGCGGAAAGACATTAGCGGTTGTGCCGATTCTGTTTCAATAATCGAGATTGACATACATCAACAAACACCCCGACTACAAATACCAAGCAATATAAGACATTCAATAGATTATTTTACTTTATATTTTACAAATGAATTATTAGACAATATGATAGAAAGAACAAACCAATATGGCAGCACAAAAATGAACAAATATACTGACTAACCTGTGGCATATTCTTAATGCGAGAGAAAGAAAAAAGGATTGTATTGTCTGTTCTGACAGAAAAGCACTAGGAAGAAGGCGGCGAACAACATTTTATTGTAAAACATGTCAAAACCAATCAGCTATGCATTTTGGAAATTGTTTTGAACGTCACCAGACTTTATAAAATGATCAAATATAAATTAATATTATAAATGTATGTCCTTCAACGACCGCAAATTTTTATCAAACAAATTGCATAACATACACAATGAAATCAAGTTTACAGCCGGTAAAGTAGATTATTTTGAAATCGGTGCCGTCCCGAAAGTATTAAAGCACGATGTCATATACCACTAGTTTTATTATCAGTTGTATATAGTATCATCACGACGCCATGCGCCACTAGTGTATAAACATTTCAACTGATTCGAAAAAAAAGTGTAAGCCTTCTTGCCAGCTTCCTCACTACGTACAATTCCGAGAGTTCGGCGGGCTGCGTCGTCGGTCTCCGCTTGGATACGAAACCGTTCGTTCCGTTGATGTTTCGTTTTCCTTCATTCTTGATATACTCGCGTGTATCGTTTGTGGATAGTATACGCTGGATATTCGTCGCGGGTAGTTGTTTACGTCTGATCGAACAAAAAAAAAAAAATATAAATCGACAGTGGATAATAAAATAATTAATTTACCTATAAAGGTGTTCAGTGAGATTTTTTAGTGAAATAAGGATACAGTGTTTTTTATGATTCATTAATAACTTTATTTATTGTTTTGAACAAGTGTTTCGTTTGGTTCTTTGTATATTTATACTCCGTGTGTGGTGATTTTGAGTGTTTCTGGATAGTTAATTTCTGTTTCGTGACAAGGATTTAAGATCGTTATTATGTCAGGTAATTAAATTTTGCAATATATTCAATTCCCCAAGAGGAGTGTTTGTGTATCGTATACAATGCATTCCTGCGGTATACGTCGCAATCGCCTTTGTATTGGATTACATACTACGTACATATGCTTGTATAATTCTCATATGGATATTGTTTTCTTCCAAATATAAAATATTCTACAGAAGCGACAATTATCGTGTATATATATTTTATTATACGTATTATTTTTCTTCTGCGAAATCCATGTATAATGTTTCGTTTGGTTCTTTAGTTCTTTGCCTGTGACCTGTTGCTCTCCGTATGGCATGGTATGTGCACCAACACATTCGACATGTAACAGACATGTGTTCATGTATTGTTTATTACATATACAGTGACGTTTTGCTTTCAAACAATTTCTGTAGAGTTGATTCGAATGCGGATATAATAGCTCTATAGACCAGCGTTCGTCATTCTCTTTAAAATATCGAAATATTGTTATTGATTTTAGATCCGACGATTTTCTATAGTTTTTGTTCAGATTTCTTGGTGAAGAAATCCAATATCTTCTTAAAAATCACTTTTATTAACACGTTCGCGGACAGTAAAAGTTTGAGCAAGGTACAAAAATTGACAATCATTTTTATTTTAAATTGGCTGTGATATCCGAAATTTTATTGAACACCGTTTATAAGGGTAATCAGATTAGTAATTATATTAATACTTTCGGGACGGCACCGATTTCAAAACAATCTACTTTACCGGCTTTAAACTTGATTTTATTGTGTATGTTATGCAATTTGTTTGATAAAAATTTGTGGTCATTGAAGGACATACATTTTTAATATTAATTTATTTTTGATCATTTTATAAAGAATGGTGACGTTCAAAACAATTTCCAAAATGCATAGCTGGTTGATTTTGACATGTTTTACAATAAAATGTTGCTCGCCGCTTTCCTCCTGGTGCTTTTCTGTCAGAACAGACAATATAATCCTTTTTTTTAGAATTTAGAATATTCCACTGATTAGTCAGTATATTTGGTCATTTTTTTGCTGCCTAATGGTTTATTTTTTCTATTATGTTGTCTAATAATTCATTTATAAAATATGAAGTAAGATAATCTATTGCATGTCTTATATTGCTTGGTATTTGTAGATTATTGAATTCATTTATTTTGTCCAACTTCTTCTTTTTGTTGGTTGGATAATATCATCATCACATTCATCACTATTATCGGTGCGAATAGTAATTTCGTAAAATTTGTCTGTATGAATGTCTATTTGAAACTCATCTTCACTACTGCTTAATTCACAAAATTTACTAGTCGTGTTGCCATTTTTAAAAGCGCTCGGTCGTTTTAAATATTAAAAAAAGATCATATAGCAAAGAAAAAGGCTAAAAATACTACTAAAATAATTTAAAATTATTTTCAAAATACAATACTGTTTATCACTGCTATATGTAATTTATTCAACTTTTCGATGCAAACTGAGTCATTGTTTATAAAATAGCCTGTGCCTCACAGAGTATGTTTGTCCACTGAGGTAGACAGCCGTCCCCAAAGTGTTAAATTGGTTGTGTTACACGAAATTTGATTAAACACCGTTCATAAGGATAGTTAGATTAGTAATTATATTAATCGTTATACAGTGGTACAGTACATATCTATGATGGTACATACTTGTCATCCTCATATTTCCCAATAATTTTCAATAATTTCAAAAATGTGAACTCAACATATATAAGGAAGCGTACATTAATCACGTGCGATTTTTTTGAGGATTTTTGGATTCCCCTCCCCCTTGGTGATACGTGGCGATATTCCAAATCCCCCTCCCCCACAAAACATCACGCGTATTTTCAGTTGCGAGAAAAAATTGTATTTTTTTTTATTTTATTTTGGATTTTTTTAAAAATACAGGTATAAAGTAAATACACGTGGTATCTTACTATACCCCTCTCTCCCCACGTGATATTTCGTGATTTTTTGTGAAACCTCTCCTCCCCCTAAAAACCTCACGTGATTAATGGACGCCCCCTAACTGTACAATTACTATTACTCACTATACAACTGACTAAAATTTTCATATTTTCATTTTGCCATTAACATGCTTCTAGAAAACTCTTATTCGCTCAAAGCTCGTATTTCGAGTTTTGCTTGTATGTCGAAGCAACAAATCGGTCTTTTGTCGGCTCGTATCTCGGAACACTCGTAAGTCGAGGTGCCACTGTATACGATGAATGCCATAGCACCCACGTCAAGTATTTCGTTTCCATTATACGCCCAGGGTTATTTATGACTACCGGAAAAGATAAGATAATACGAAAATACCTAAAGAATCAGTTTCTTACCTTGACAGGTATAATAATAACAAAAACGTAAGATTTTATAAAATTAAATTCAAAATAATTGACTATAAAATTTGAATGCTATAGCATTCATGTCATTCTGCATCACAATGAAAATGAATAATATGATACCATTAAAATTATGGACCAAATTATTGTTTTGCTATCTTCAAATGAAAATATAGCTTCCTTTTTTTATATCAGATGAAATAAACTAGTGGTGCATGGCATCGTACCTTAAGGCAAATTGCTGGAACTTCCCGTAGCGTAATTTAAAATCTTTAAAACCTTTAACATTTTTTGAAAACTTTTAATAAATTTGATTTTGAGAATCTTGAAATTTAGAAACAAATTGACTTTTTTCATATATTTTTTTTTGAAAATTCTGAATTCTTTTTTGGAAGCAATGGCGCTCCGTAGCTATTTTAGAGACGAAATATCGAAGCGCGTAAGCGCCGCCTCTCAGTCTAACGAATTAACATTGGTACGAAACCCATTTGTACTTATCATCAAAAACTCTATAAAATATCAGATAATTTGATGTGCATATGTCTAATGATCATTTTTGACCGCCAAAATACATTTTTCTACCTTTTTTATGGGATCTCCGAAACCGCTGGACCTACCTTTCCAAAAATTGAACGGTACTTCATTTCTTCAATACAAATAAAATATTTTTTGAATCATTCAAATTAGACGCTTCGTTCTCTCAAAAACTGATTTGCTATTTTTCTCACTTTTTGCCCCGTAACTTCGAAACGGCTGGACCTGCCTTGGCCAAAAATTAATCAACGTCTCCTTATTAATAGGAATCGAACGTTTTTTTAATTATTCAAATTGGTTGCTCGGTGTTTCCGAAATCGTCGACGCACACACACACGCACACACACACATACACATACATACATTCATTTTTCTAATGTGAATCAAAATGTTCAGAAACCTTTGAAACGTAAAGATATGTAAAAATTTTTGTTTTCTTTTTTTTGCGATTACTATAACTTACCCTACGGAAAGTTAGAAAAAAAACATTGGTAGTACAAATCACAAAACCAAATACTGTTTTTATTTATTTCATAATCTATGATAAAATTTAAATATATTTTATTTTACCTTCGCAATGAATAATTCAAAATGATTTTTCGATTTAATCTTGAAATATAAATTGTGACCACTATTAATGTTTTTGTCCATAGTTATAACTATGATCGAATGTTATTTTTAATACTTTTTTATATTTGTTTTATATCTACAGATAAATTATTTCATGGTAACTATAAAACAGAACATTAAGTTCTATTATTTCTATACATATATGTTTCAATATAATGATAATATAATGAAAAACCTTTTCTGTGGAATTCAGTTGCATAATTTTTTCGTTTTATGATTTAAATAATAATTTTAAATCTGGTTGATAGTTATTTCTGGTTAATTGATTCTAATATTTTCAAAATAACCAGATACAATAAATTACTACAGAACCTTTTTCCTATTGCGTTTCCAAAAAATTTCCATAGAACAACGTGCAGAAATTTAATTCCATATATATTATATATGCAACTTTTTATATACAAACTTATTTTTACTCTTACTCATTTGTATTTTTTATTTAACTAAAGTAATACTCATAACTTCTATTCATGTTTGTTTATTCATTAAATTTTTTTTATTCTATTTGCTAGGTGTCTACTTCTAACATTCTTTATTGAATATTGTTACTTATTTTGAAAACGTACTATTTTTTTTATAAAAATATCAAACAGGTACAGAAGGTATGCCAATATATTCAGAAACCTTTGAAACGTAAAGATATATAAAAATTTGCATTTTCTATTTTTTTGCGATTACTATAACTTATCTTGCAGGAAGTTAATTATAATAATTATACCTAATCATCAGATCTTCATCAGAACTTTTTATTTTTTTGAATAACTATAGTAAATCGTTTAACGCAGTATTTAAGAAGTTTTAATTCACTTTCTATACTGCAGTGTTATCGAAATTTTTTATCAGTTCATTATAATTAAGTACTTCATAAGTACTAATTTGTTTTTTGTTTGTAATTACTAAAAATTTTATAGCAGGTACTTCAGTTGGCCATTTGTGCATTGTACTTATAATTAATTGTTATTAATTAGATTATATTATTATTTGACCTTCGAGAATAATCATTTTAATTATTTTCATAACACTACCTACATTATTATTATTTCATATTATCGGCTTGATTAGTAATTGTGCACCTGCTTTAATCGTGAATCGACTAATCATTTGTATATTTATTTTTCTTTATTGTGTAATTTATATTCGGTTATATATTATGAATAATTTATCAAGTTTGTGGTAATATTTATAATTCGTGGGCCAGCGGTGGCGATATATAATAATTTTTATTTTAATACTAGCAAACCCGACGAACTCCGTTTCGCCACCAGATGGTTTCGTGAGAAAGATGAATAAATTTTTGTTTGTTTTATATTTGAAAAGGAAAAATTTGATTTTATTACATAACAGTAATGAATTTATTTCGATTACAAAAATGTATTGTTTTTTAGTTGAACTTCTCTGAGTAAATGAAAGTGAATCCGCAAATCATCCGTTTCATTGAAGTGCTCTTTGGTAAACCACATTTTTTGTTTTTTGGTCTGACGTTAACACAAACAAAGCGTATGGTTTCCTAACTGGTGAACAGGCAACGTATAACTGCCCATGTGAAAAACAATGATTTTCTTAATAATCTATTTGAAATTTATCCCGCAAACACTAAGAGATTGGCCTGCGACTTGTTAATTGTTATTGCGAACGCAAGGCGAATTGGAAATTGCAATCGTTTGAAGTCAAACGGAAGACCAGTCGGAATCATTGGTATGTCACCAAATCGCCAGGAATTTTTGATTGAATGGTGAAATTCAGTACGTGTACATCATTATTCTTTGCACCAATAATTTTCTTAGCTATAAACCTTGGGGAGCCCGAGACTTTTCCAACGAATGCAAAATTGTGTTATATCGTCAGGAAAGAAAACCCGACTTATTTATATATATGTAGATAAACAAATACATAACTCATTGCGCATTTATCTAATAGATATAATGCATTGGAATTAATCATGAGAAATAAAATCCTTTCTAGTGCCATAGTGACTAAATTAATTAAATTATCTTATTAAATTAATTAAATACTTTTTGTGCACGGTTTATTTCTTTGGGCACCTCTGTTCTAACTTATGAATCATCGTCGTTGTCATTTGTCCTTTTATACTCTTTGATCCTCGTATTGAATGGTACTGAATTTCATCTGATATATTTCTTAGAATTTATGATATATCAAATGTCCATATATTGGAATATGGACGCTGAATTCTGTCTATCTATCTGTCCTTGTGAAGTTAAAATATTCACGTTGTTCGTATAGTAAGCATGACGTTACTCAAGCCGGATGTATACCCAGTAACAAGGCATTTTAACACAATAATAAATGTCAGCACTTCCGAATAGTAGAACTACTAAAAAGGTTATTTAACTTCCACATAGGGGTAACACATGTTTGTAAATAACACGGATTTTTTAGGAAGGAACTACCTACTTTTTATCTGTTTATTTTATGTGGCTTCGGAATCTTCGCTCTAGTAGCCAAATACATAGTTGCATACATTTGTAATCATTTTATTCTTACACAAATTAATCTTATTATTAGTAAAAATTGTAAATATATTTTTGTTATATGTTAAGTTGTGTGTTTGTGTATACTCATTATAAAAAAAATAATAAAAATGAATTCTTCGGGATGGCCAACTCCTACCACTTTGTTTCAATCAAAATATGCGAAAACCTGCGCAGGGATATACTTCAGTTTCCCAAACTTTCACAACGATAGACTGACATACATCAATTTTTATATACATATATAAATATTATAAACATAGTGTTATATTGAAAAATATAAAAAATAAAAGAAAGCAAATATTGTACAAAATGTTAAAGAAATGTGTTGTAAGTTTGTATATTTTTATATCCAGCAATAATATAGAAATATAATTTTTTTTATATTTCTATATTATTGCTGGATATAAAAATATACAAACTTACAACATTTTTCTTCAACTTTTTGTACAATATATGCCTTTTGTTATTTTTTATATTTTTTAATATCTAACAACCTCATTCTTTTTTCTCAGGTTAATTTGCAATATAACTAAATATTTTATGTTCCATGGCACTTTATTAGTATTCCCTATATTATTCGTATGTTCCTTTACAAATTTAAAACGTTTTACTGTAAGTCTATGAGATACAAGTAAGTTTATTTTTGAAGTAAAACTTATTTAGGCGCGACTAGGGTGTAAATCCGTACAAATGCAACGGAAGTGTGTAACGGCAGATAAGAGTCGAGTGCCAATGATTTGTCATTCGCTCTTGATGATATCATTTCTATGCGGGTTGATTGTGATTAGTCGTCGCGTATGTGGATAGAGATCTGTCGTTGTATGCGTACCGGCGTCAACGTTGTATGCGTACCGATATCTACAAGGAAATCGGCATAAATAAATGAACATTTTAAAGTTACATTGTAGTACAAATCTTGATTTAATAAAAAATGCCTGAATCAGAAGAATATTTTACCCTGTTCCTTAATATTATACCCTGTTGCTTAGAAATTATTTCTATATTATTCGTAGTTTCTATGAATCTTTGAAGTTATTAAAATAGAAAATATTTTATAGGCAAGACAGATATTACAGCTGTTCAAAGAATGAGATTATATCGCGAAAAAGTAAAACAAAAATACAAGCAGTCAATGAATGCATGTTAATTTTTATTTTATGAAGTTCTTCAAACACAATTACATGATGAGTGAAGTTGAGAAAACAATATTTGTTCAGGCATTGTTTAACTTAATCCAATGTGTGAACGAATATTATATAAGTATTAATCACTAATTACTTCATTTCTCTAATGAAGGTTCATTTCTTAATGCTAATTACAATGACAAACCTATCATGTCATATTTGAAGTATGACTTTAATTACATTATTGTTTTTAAATATTATACATATTTTAATGCTATTATAAATATATAATTTATAATTTATCATTATATAAATTTGTATAATGGTTGACATTAACAAATGTGTGCATCACAAGTGTTACCATATGTATTTATTTTCAACTTAAATGCCATCTTGTACAAGATCAAAAGAGTTTTACTTCAATCGTGTGTGAACCTTACACACACTTTTTTTTAATACAGTTTTAAATGCACAAATATATTTGTAATTGTCTTCTTGACCACCACTGAATAAATTAAAGTGGACAAACAAACGAAAATTAAATTGTCATAATGGGCGTTTGTTGAAATGACAATAATTCTGCAACTCATGTAGTAGTTTTGTGTTCGGCCTTCTGGTCTCTGTATCGGCAAGTTATTAGCGATAGGCCCCTGTGCCTATTGATGTATTCGAAACCTTGCGGGGTACGGTCGTTTGCCCGATAAACGCGAATCTGTTTTGTTCACGCTCCACCAGGCGATTGCACAAACATGACAATGGAGTTTTGCTCTATAGAGAGACTCTTTCGCGTTGCCTTGGGCGGCCATACTCGTGTTCTCCAATACGACGATATGAGGCGTAATATTTCTGTTACATTTTTTTTTGCTTTCAGCAGTCAAGTCTGGTGATGTTTTGCGAATCGGTGGTTGTTGTCGAATACTAACATTGTAATGGGATCTTGTTTGCTATTTATAGTTTTTGGATAATCAGTCTGAGACCACAACAAGATATGGAACTTGATTTCATATGAAACTTTATCATCAGCATTAGATGTAGGCCAACTGTTTTCTCATGAAACTTGATCATCAAAAAGAGATACCATCTATTTAGGAGAAACACCATTTAGAAGTCATCACAACACAATGACAATACTAGAGCAAGTGCGTGAGCTGAGTTAAACTCCAACTCGATTCAGGGAAGAATAGTGTGTGAGATTACTCCTTGCCATTTCACACCGCAGTGCCTGAAAATGGAAAAAATATTTTCAATTGGAAACATATTTTTTATCTATATTTTCAAGTGAAAATGGACATCGCTGCAGGATGTCAGGTTGAGCGGGTTTCGAACTCACGAACCCGTCTACATGAGTCCGTGAGTTTAACCATTACACCATGGAACACCGTAACAAGGCTATATGAAAAATTTTAAACTATTTTAACAGATTTGATACGTGTATTTGCTCAATTGGTAAACATTTTAAATCTAAGCTCAAATTTAAATTTTAGGTGGTTCATTATCATTTTTCAGAATTAAAAAATATTTACTAAAATGAAAATATATTTTACTAGTTAATACTATAATCTATTTTCCTAGTGACCTTGCTAATATGATCTATTTTTTTTATATTTTTGAAGAAAATTTAATATACCAAGTTTCTAAGATGCCTAATATACTGCATAGTATGAAGGGCAGTGATCTGTAATTTAAATAAATAATTTTTACAACGAATCACTAACGTCTAAGTTTTACTAATATTATAAATGTTATTCTTTTTGGTCATCAAATTTCTAAATAAAAATGGTATAAAAATTTCATTGCATTGGAAGTCATATAATTTTTACACCCCTTGTTAAAGTTCTGAAAAATGTAAATATTTGTGTCAATAAAATATACTTATAATTAGAAAAACAAGTGCAAAAATTACATTGTATTATTATATTTTAAGATATAATTTCTAAATCCTAAATTCGTTCCATTTTTTAAATAGAATTTTATTGTGTTTCTAACGTAACGACATTTTTAATAAAAAAAATAATTATTGTCTTCATTTCAGCAATTTTATTTGACTTATATTATTTTAGAAGTAAAAATTCCACACAGTTTGTACTGCAATATACAGATTGCAATATCTTAAACACCATTTTTTTAAACATGTTTTAATTTTTTTATGCCTTATACATCAATACCATTTTCTTTAGAAAATGTTTTAATGTAGTTGTTGATAAAATTTCTAAATATGTATATATATATATATATAATTATTATTTCATAATTTTTAGGTAGCTTCAACTTTAAAAACTTAATACTAAACGTAGATGCTTTAAATTTCATATTTTACGTCTTCCATGCAGTAGTGATGTCCATTTTTGTTTGAAAATATAGATGAAAAATATGTCTCCAATTGAAAATAGCCCATTTTGAGCACTGCGGTGTGAAATGGCAATGGGTAAGCTCTCAAACTACGTTTCCCTGAATCAAATGAACCTGCCTCAGAGCATTTCCCATTATTATCATTTCTACAGCAAGTTTAAAATTTTGTCATTATTTAGCATTTTTTTCAATCGGTAACTAAAATGTTTGCTTCTCTCTGGGAAACATTGTCTGCTATTTTGCGTATCTCATATTTTCCGGAGATAATTTTTTCCTTTATATATTTTTCAATACATAATCGTGTCCAAGGTCGTCACATAGTCAAAACGCCCTCAATATTCTAGAACGAGCTAAAAATAACCCCATAATCATCAACTGTATGTAATGTGATTAGGTCATGTTTACAGGTTTTGAGCATAAAGGGTTAAATACAGTAAACACAAAAACACAAGGTGAAGAATATGGCTTACAATTTGTCAACAATGTGATTCTATCATAAATTAGTTGCTCAATTTGTCGCTGTTAACTTTAGGATTACGTATCTTGATAGAAGTTAAATTTAATCTGTTAATTGGAAATTGAGTATCTATTTTGATACTACTGAGATAAACCATCTGTTCTTCATTGAGTGGATTAAGTAATCCACTCCTATAATGGGAAAAATAATTAGGTATTTTCATGAAATAAAGATTTCTCGAAGATTGACATTAGCGATTCAAGTTTAATCTTCTGGATAATAGAAAGACGAAGTTTAAAAGCTTTTATGTCAGTTTTAAATCTCGTTATTTGTAATAGAATATAACCAAGGTTTTCTATTGTCGGCCAGTGCATGGTAAAATTGATATATTGACATCTTATCCTTTATAAGTCACCTTGGAATATAATTCAAATATTATAGAAAAGTATTGGAAAATTATATAGATTACAGATTTAGATTAGCGGCATTTCGGATAAAAGATACTTACTGATTGGGTTCATACAAAAACCGTTATTTTGGAAAACTGGTTTTCGAATAGTTTTTTTTCAGTTTTAAGATCGGTTTCGAGTTTTCATGAAAAACTATTTGCTCGAATAATTGGAAGAAAAAGTTTTAACTGGAAATTTCGAGTCATTAAAATATTCCAGATATGGCTTAGCGGCATTTCGGATAAAAGAAATTAACTGGCTGGGCTTATATAAAAACCGACATTTTATAAAAACGGTTTTCGAATATTTTTTTCCAAAGAAATCGGTATTGACCGGTTTTGAGTTCTCGTAATTAAAAACTATTTGCTCGAAAAATTTGAAAGAAAACTGAAAATGTCTGAGTGATCAAGGTAGTAATAAATGAAAAAATTTCAATTTTATTGATAATTTTATGCTATTGAGTAGAATAAAAAAATTATAAGTAACTGAGAATAAATAACTTTAAAAACTATTAATTATTGGTTGTTTATACTTAATTTTTCAACATTTGGTCGTTTTTTTGTTATTATGGTACATTTGGCTACATTTGTCATACAAATGTTATTCACATTTTGAAAACCGGTATTTCCTACCTAAAACCGGTTTTCGAATTCCATCTTTTTCTCTTGGAAACCGATTTTTGAAATCTGAACTACCAAACCCTACTTACTAGATGTAAATAATCAATTATTATGACTCACTTTATATTTTAAGTGCGATTTTGAATTATATTGTTTGTAGAGATATGTTAGTTTTACCAAGTCTATAATAAAATTTATATGCCACAATGTAATAGTGGAAAACTGGCATCGGCTTAGTAATAAACATTGTAAGTAATATATATATTATATATATATATATATATATATATATATATATATATATTGTCAAAAATAGTTTACAAATGGTTATTAATAAATTTCTTTAAGAACGTAATATGGAATAACTAAATTAAAAGCTCTATCAGGTACCAGAATATGAGGAAACCTATTTATTTTATTCGAGTTTTTAAACTATTTCCAAAGATTCCGACACTTCTCATAAATATGAAGAAGATATTTTACATTTATATGTCGATTGTATGAGTTTATGTTCTCTATATTTTTTATAGCTCTCCTTATAGTATTTTTATGTTGAGTATAGTACGTTTGATTTCTAATATTTTTCAAAATAATAATAATGTAACTATTTAACTTCCCGTAGGGAATTCCGTTTTTATATATTTTTACGTTTCAAAGATGCGTGTGTGTGTGTGCGTGTGCGGATACAAATTATCGTCGACGATTTCGCAAACACGGATCAACCGGTTTGTATGATTCAAAAAACATTCGATTCTTATTGATAAGGAGACGTGTTGATCAGTTTTGGCAAAGGCAGGTCTAGTTGTTTTGAAGATACGGGGCAAATAGTGCCAAAAACGGTAATTAAGTTTTTAAGAGAACGGAGTGTCCTAAGCGTGATAAAATGGAGAACTGGTTAAGTTTTTGGGAAGGCAGGTCTAGCGGTTTCAGAGATCGAGTGAAAAAAGTAAAATATAATGCGATTTTGCGGTCAAAAATGATTATTAGACATATTCACATCAAATTATCAGAAATTTTATGAAGATTTTAAGATTTTTTCAAAAAAGTCGAGTTTTTTCAAAAATTACAAAATTCTCAAAAATTCCATTTGTTCAAAATTTTAATTTTTGGTACGGGCAGTTACGAAGCCTTAACGCACGATGCCATGCATCACTAGTTCATTAAATATTTGGTAGTTTTACTCGAAAATAATAGTGAATGTTGAAATCACAAAAATATTATTGTACATTATTTCAATATATTTGTAATTAATGAGTGTTATTGCATTTATCGAATGCATGTATCGAATTAAGAACAACTCTTATATCAAATATAAACCAAGAAACCAAGTATAATCAAAGCGCAATATAAAATAAACATCACCATAATTTTATAGCTTTTGTTTCTCATAACATCGTTTTCGCTTTAGTTTTACGATTTTGTGATATTACAAATATTGAAACCGGATAACAAGTTTATGTATTAAACCTGTAGCATGTTTTATTTTGAGTGATCAATAATCCCATTCCTTTGACATGACATATGGAAATTCAAAACATAATATTTTCACCATAGCAATTGGAGTATTTTAATAATTTGATCAAACATGTTGGCATGTGATATAATCCAATGTAATCAAATCAATTTTTCCGCTCCGTGTTACTCGTGCTCGTTCAGCTGCGCAATGATTATACATTTCCACCGTGCAATCCGGCAATTACAAAAAGTCAATAATTTTTTTATTTCCGCACTTTTCTCCTTTTCCAAATATAATACGGGTCCTTTGAGAGCACCAGACGTTCATCAATGTCGTCGGCGAGTTTCTTGGGCGATTAGTGAAGTGTTTAGCAAATAATGAACCCAGGCCTAAAATCATTATTAAACATCCAGGAGAAGTGAGTTCGAGGTGAAGGTTCGCGTAATTAACTCTTGACGATTGGACATTGATCAATTGCTTTTCTTTGACGCCAGAAAAGAAAAACACATTCATAGGCAATGAACCGAAATGTTGAGAAGGGGAATGAAAATTTTCGCGCTTTTTATTGAGTTGAATTAATTTTTGAAATGAGAAAGGAAAAATGGAAGCACGAGTTAATGTGCTAGAATCGTGTTGATATTTTATACATCTATGAGTGGAGCAATAATACACAACAGGTGTCTAGAACAACGTATTCCATCCAGTACGTACAAGGCCTACAAAATCATATATAGAAATCGATAAAGTTTCAAAAGATTAATATTACGCCAAATAAGATACTTGTTAACTTCCTGAAGTAAAAGTTTATGTTTTCATCAAAAAACCCGACTCGCTAATTTTATGTTTTCTCGACGTTTCAAGCCATTCTGAATCGAATGAGACCAAATTTGGAAAAAGTATGTGTGTGTGTGTGTGTGTGTGTGTGTGTGAACAATTTTTTTGGCGTAAATCGACGTTTTCTCCAAAACGGCTGGACCGATTTCAAAAACTTAAAAGCCATTCCATGTATATCGATGAGGACTAGCGTTTCTGAGTTTTGTGCGACGATCGACCAGGCCGTTTCTTTGTAAATCGCAGAAAAGTGAAAAAATTTTCGTCCACGTTGTAGCCCGCAATTCTGAATCGATTTTTATGATTTTTTTGACGGTAGATACCATAGTCTTGTAGATCATACTAAAATATTACGGCCCTGTAACAAGTTGTTTAATTTTAAAAATTCTTCAAAGTTTGCAAAAATTAATATCGTTTTTTTGGCATTTGTCAAAATTAGACCTTTGATCGACGTTTTCTCAAAACGCCTGAACTGATTTCAGAAATTTAAAAACCATTTGATGTATCTCAATAAGGACTACTGTTTACCAGTTTTGTGAGACGATCTGCCGAGCCGTTTCTTTGTAATTTCAAAAAAAGTGTTAAACTTTTCGTCCACATTTAAGCTCGAACAGGTGATTTGGTAATAAACAAACAGGTAAAAATGGTAATTCAGTTTTTAAGAGAACGGAGCGTCCGATTTGAATAATTTTAAGAACATTTTATTTGTACTGACGAAATGAAGAACTGTTAAAAATTTTTAGGAAGGCAGGTTTAGCGGTTTCGGAAATCTAATAAAAAAAGGAAAAAAGCCATTTGGCGGACAAAAATTATCATTAGACATATGCACATCAAATTATCAAATATTTTATAGATATTTTAATAATAGGAACAAATTTTGTTTACATTTCTATGGGTTCCGTATCAATGCTTATCCGTTAGTCCGCGTTGCGGCGCTTACGCGCCTCGATATTTCTTCTCTAAAACAGCCACGCAGCATGATTGTTTTGGAAAAAAAATAGTTCAAAATTTTCAGAAAACTTCAAAGTATAAAGAATGTCGAAATATTTTTTTTTTCAAAAAATCCAAAATTTCAAAATTTTTAAAAATCACATTTCTTTCAAAGTTTTCAAAAAAACCTAAAATTTTTTAAAACTGGTAATTTTTGGTACGGGAAGTTCCAGCAATTTGCCTTAAGACAAGATGCCATATACCACTAGTTTGAGACTTTATCATCTTTGTGGTACAAGCTTTGTAAATGCAACAAATAAGGACAAACATTTACTTATATTTTTTCTCAGTTCGAGCTTACTTTACTGTAAAAAAATGAAGTTTTTATATGGGCCAATCGATATTCTTCTTGGCAATTATTTACATTTTGGTACGATATCACTTGACGTCAAAATATTTCTAGATTCCAAGCATCATGGATTTGATTCAATAAAATAATAACTTGCGACGAGATCAGAGTAAGATTTTTCTCCATCACCGTCAGCATCTCTTATGACGCATATATTCTCCGAGACGATTTTATCGACTAATTTATCCGTTTAGTTGGTTATTTGTCCATTTATCTGACGATTAAGGAGTCGTCCCACATCCTCCCACACGAAGACAATTTGTGTCACTTGACTTCTTGTGGTGCGTCTGCAAGAGTCAACACAATATTCAAAGCAATAAATAGCGACGCAAAACACGGAGGGTTTCGCGATAACTCGAGCGTGCAAAAAGCAATCCGTTGTGATATACCGCCCTTCTAACGACTGCGACGTCTCTTCATCTAATTTAAATAATTGCCATTCACAGTGTGGAACAGACACGAGACAAAACAGGCACACAATTCAAATACTTAATTCGTCATGATGCACTCACGTTTTAATGAAATATGTCGAATAATGGAATACATTTCGCTAGCCAGTCTAGTCACAATCTCGAAATCTCTGACAATGGTCAGACGATTACCAGAGAAAACTTCACATGGGCCATTGTAACTTTATTAGATAATTTAGTTTAAAATTTAATGTATGAAAGAATACATTTATTTTGCAAAAATTCCGGGATAAACGTTATTTTTGAGGTAAAGTTTCTTTAGGCGCGACTAGGGTGTAAATCCGTACAAATGCAACGGAAGTGCGTTACGGCAGATAAGAGTCGAGCCAATGGATTTGTCATTCGCTCTCGATGATATTTTAATACGGGTCGATTGTGATTAGTCGTCGCGTATGTGAATAGAGATCTGTCGTTATATGCGTACCGGCATCAAAGTTGTATGCGTACCGATATCAACAAGGATATCGGCATAGATAAATAAACATTTTAAAGTTACATCATAGTACAAATGTTGATTTAATGAAAAATGTCTGATTCAAAAGAATATTTTACCCTGTTCCTTAATATTTTACCCTGTTGCTTAGAAATTATTTCTATATTATTCGTAGTTTCTATAAATCTTTGAAGTTAATAAAATGGAAAATATTTTTAGACAAGACAGATATTACAGCTGTTCAAAGAATAAGATTATATCGCAAAAAAGTAAAAAAAAATACCATCAGTCAATGAATGTATGTTAATTTTAATTACATGAAGTTCTTCAAACACAATTATTATATGATGAGTGAAGTTGCGAAAACAATATTTGTTTAGGTGTTGTTTGACATAATCCACTGTGTGAACAAATATTATAGAAGTTATTAATCAGCAATTACTTCATTTGCTGCCCCCCGCCCCTAGGGCGCATAAAAATTATTATTGCACACATTAAAAAAAGCCAGCCTAGCAAATTTAGCAAATCTGATCTAGCAAAATATCATATATGCCTATTTCATATTGCTCTATATTTTTACTTCACTTTCTAGTCTTTAATTTTCTTATTCAGTTTCTTGTATTTATACCATAAATTATGATTATCAAAATTTTGTCTCCGTAATTATGATTTTTTTAATTTACATAGCAAACTATGCAATAAGTACATTCAGCTTCATGATATAATTATACCAAAATAATTTATATTTTGGTATTTATGATGTATCAGCTGGGCTCCCCCATTGACTTGAGCTTTTTTTTGGCTTCAAATCATAAGTTCTAGTTTCGATATCCGCCTTGAGCAGCCTGATGTCAAGCAGTAGTATAATATTGAAATATAGATATCCATATGTTTCCAAGTGAATAAAAAATTTATCAGTATTAAAGAAATTGTAAAAATAAATTTATCCTATTTACATAAAACAACCTATTGGGTTGCTATTCATAAGTCCAAGTCATTGAACAAGAAGTCGGCGCAACTACTCATAGAACTCGCCAAGTTCTACTGTTTAATAAATAAAAAATAAATATAATAATGTATCAGCTATGTTTGTAATTAATTGATTATTATATAAATATAATTAACAAAAAATGAACTTCAGTCGTTGCGTTACTTTTACATCCGCATTACATAATACGCAGGTAAATTACATACATATTTATATAAATTAACATTTTTTTTTTTGAAATTCTATTTTAAGACAGTAATTGTATTATTAATATAACAGATATTAGAAGGCAACCTAGTAGTTGTTGTTGTCTTAAACACTGACATTTTTAGCACTTTTTGCCCTATATCTCCGAAACCGCTGGATCTGTCTTCGTCAAAAACCTATCAATACGTCTCCTCATCATTAGGAATTCGAATGTTATTTAAACTATTCAAATCGGTTGATCCATACGCCTGAAGTCGTCGACGAAAAATTGTCTCCACACACACAAACTCACACACATCCATTTTTTCTGAGATATGCCAAAATGTTCAGAAATTTCTGAAATGTGAAGTTAAGCAAAAATTTTCATTTTCGATTTTTGGCTTATTACTATAACTACCCTACGGGAAGTTAATAAAAAAGTAGTAGCTACGTTTGTTAATTATTTATTATTAACTAAGTATAATTAACAAAAAATAAACTTCTGTCGTGGCATTACTTTTACATCCGCATTATATAATACATAGGTATTATTACATATTATGATTTATATACTCATAAATCATACATATTTTGCATGGTTGAATTTTTTAATTTCTATTTGAATTACTATCTGCCTATTATTACATGAAGACATTTAGTAATGTTTTGTTAATTTAACAAACGTCTTTTGAAGCAAACTTTTTTTTTATTATAAATATCTAATTTTCTAAATAGGGTACAGAGGGTCTGCAGAACTTTATAATTGTGATATATTTTTAATTAACACACTTTATTAGTATTTTTGACTTCATTATTACTGCCAGAAAGCTAATTGATACTATATTTTATATATTCGCTTTCACATGAAAATCTGATATCATTACTGCTTGATGTCAAACTGATCGAGGTGGGTATCGAAGCCGGAAGTTATGGTTGTTAGACCAATTCATACCATGGCCAGCTCGCATTACTCAATATATTATTTGTTATATGAAATTACTCGCATTACTCAGGAATTAACTAATCGTGTTGGTTAGTGGAAATTCATAAGAAACGCTTTATTCAAAAATATTTTTTATTATTGTATGTTTGTATTTTATTGCCATGTTTTTCTCTAAATATATATCTGTTTTGAAAGTAGAAATTATATAAGTAAGTTGTAGGTAAATTCGAAGGTGCAAATCAAATAATTTCTGCAAATACACAACTCTGCCAAGTTGCAAAAGGTTAATGTAATGCTCGCCATATAATAACTACAATAAGATTGAACAGCGAATTCAGAATAATCGACAATCATAATATATATATATATATATATATATATATATATATAGATATATATATGTATATATATATTCAATATCAATATATATAAATATATATTATTGCCTCGGAGAATTTTTCCTGGCGACGCGGGAGATAATGTAAAACGAATAAAACGTATTCAATGGCGTTACGTGTTTTCGTAATATAGAATTCTTTCACGTATAGAGTTAATAAAAATGTGCAAAAAAAACAGTCTTAATCTGTTTCAATACAATATTTAATTAATTCCATGTACTGATTACTTTTTCAGGGCCAGCATGTAAAGTTGGTACCAGATATTTCTTTACATGTGTATGTACTCGTATTAGTGATGTAACGAATGTTGAATTTTTCACATTCGCGAATGCGAATACGAATGCGAGTATTCATCTTCAATATTCGCGAATGCGAATGCGAATGCGAATGTTAAATTTCAAATAAAACGCGCGCAAAATGTTTGACATTTCAAATGTAAAAAGATAGCAACACATTTTTACCACTCTAATGTAGCTCAAGATGAACTTGCTAATCTACAAGAAACACGGTACAAATCGAAATTTTTCAAAAATCCTTCAACCAAAGATCAGGTCGTGAAAAATATATGGATTTAATTGGAAATGAGGACTTAAGCTTTCCTTTATGTTCAAATTCAAAGCGTCCTAAAATGACTAATCAAGTTAAGGAAAACTTTGGCTCCAGTGCCAGTCATTCAGAAAAATCTGTATCACTAAAAGAAATATGAAAATGATGATGGACTCAGTGAAAGCGAGGAAAAATTAGAAAATGAA
>NW_020538040.1:147248264-147288919 GCF_003426905.1 Ctenocephalides felis
AGAAATATTCATCAGCAGAGTTGGAATAACTATTTATTTATTTTTCTCTTGTAAAATTGCTTATTGTAACTTAATTTACTCATTTGCTATTTTTTCATTTTTTACACCTTGCAAGGTAAAGGTACAGTTGGTCCTTTTTGTTTTTAACCCCACCCACCTGTAAGCTTTTATAGGGGTTATATATAAAAACTGTTGAATCTAACTTAAAATTAACAATGCATCTTATAAAACAATTAATTAAATAACGTAAAGTAAAAAATTACATATTAGGCATTATAAACTAAGCATCGATGCTCAAACCAAAAACGAAAGATAATACTTTTGTAATGGATTTTCAAACATTGCCGTTTTCTTCGATAACAACGCCGTAAGAATCAAGGTGAGGGCTGGTTATGCATCCTTTTTCCTCTACTTTCAAATCATGTTCTTAAAAAATCCCTAACTTTACTTGTTTTTGAGATATTAGTGGTGGACCTTTTTACCCGCGGAACTTTAAGCCCTGCTGTACCCTACTACATAAACACACACCTACACACATCAATTTTTTCTAAGGTATGCCAAAATGTTCAGAAACTCTTGAAACGTAGAGATATATAAAAATTCTAACCCTTTCCACTCGTGAATTCCAGCATTTGCCGGAGCGGCGACATCCGAAAGGGTTTATATATAGAGCAATAAATATTAATGACAAAATATTAGTAATAAATTTCAAATATTTAATTAATGCTACATAAATATTTGCATTATGCATTCATAATTTTCTATATCGATTAATCAATTATGTTCAACTAATTTTTTCTATTCGCCAGTTATCTGCCTCGCGGTACGTGTTGAAATGAAGGTCAGAGCCTTTTACTTATTGTGCGACTGCCGAGTGATTCATTCTTTGAAATAATAAGTTTTAAAGAGGAAACGCTGGCCATGTGTTAGTGTTTTGCACGACCCAGATTTCACCTACAATTCATATATAAGAGTATTCGTACGCAAAGAAATACGCCGCTTCGCATAATATAATCTAACACACCTGAGCCCAACCTTCGAAGATATGCCGCAAGTAATAAAATTCTTACTACTATTTGATCCACAAATAATGGAGAACTTAATGTATCTCGGTACTAGAAATAAATTTTAGGTTAAGTACATTCATAAATAAACCGCACGCCCTTTTCGTTTATACTATCAGATATCAGATCATAATGCTTGAAGTAACATTTTGCATCTTATAAGATCAGTTCATAAGTATTTTGCAATATTTTCCATAAAAATGTATTGCATTAAGTAGCTGAATAGGAGAACAATAATAATATATATTTGCAAATATATTTGAATATATATTTGCAAATGTATATTATTATTGTTATATATTTTCCGATGCACTGTGAAATTCTTTTATTTTAAAATTTGATTTTAATATGAAAATTGCTTATAAAAAATTAAAATCCAGGCAATTACAGGCAAGAAAATTCATTAGCTTCAAATTTCTCATACCCGGACGCCCAATCAATGGATTGGCATTCGATTCGAAACATACATTTAAATGTATGACCACAAATTTGCTGATGTTCAGGATAAAATAGACGCAAATAAAATTTGCAAAAATAGTTGTAAAAAATTAAAATCCAAGCAATTACAGACAAAAAATTTCAATATTTTCAAATCTCATACCCAGACGCCAGATCAATGGACTGGCATTCGATTTAGATATTTTTTATAGTATGACCCCAAATTTGCTGATGTTCAGGATGAAATAGGTGCAAATGTATAAAAAACGAACATTCTTCTTGCTTTGTAGTAATAATAATATTATTACACATTACAAATACTCTATCATAGATACAAAATTAGAAGTTAAGTTGGAAACTATTTACTGTTATAAATGTGTTATTTTTAAAATTTAGGTATGAGTTTATATTTTGATTTTATTCGTTCAGTAGATACATGTATATGTAAATCATATTCATTTTTATAAATCAAAATAGAGGAATATTCGAATTTAGTTAAGAAGGTTTACAATCTCTGTTCCAAAACCTAAAAGATTTATACAAGTACGAACTTATTTTTTTCATTTTATTCGTTTTGTATATACATGTATATGTAAGTCATATTCATTTCTGTAAATCAAAATAGAGCAATTTTTGACTTTATTTTAGGAGGTTTACAATCTCTGTTCCGAAAACCTAAAAGATTTATACCAGTACAAGTATGAAAGTACGAGTTTATTTTATTTTATTTAATTTATTCGTTTTGTATATACATGCATAAGTACATAAATCACAAATTCATTTTTATAATTCAAAATAGAGCAATATACGACTTAGGAAAAAAGGTTTGCAATCTCTGTTCCAAAATCCTAAACACATTATTAGTGGTTACATATGTCCAAAATCAATTTTAATCATTTGACCAGATTCATTATCATTCGAAATATTAAATATAAATTCTCTCTACATAGACTTGTTTTTAAGTTTAAAAACGTGAGCTAGTAATACCTATTTCGCGAATTCGATCTCAACCGCGGCCTGCTCGAAATCAGACAGCGTGACATCAAATTTCCACTTAAAGTTATAAATCTCAAATATAATTCTAAGTTAAAATAGCTTTTCGTGGGCATTGCTGCATAAAAATATGAAGTCTAAAAATTACTAAATATATTCATAATATGTAACAACTAGAAGAGGGCAACTACTGGATTGCTTTCCAACCGAGCCTTACTGTAAGAACAAATTTGTAAATTAGATAAAATTCAAAAATGTTTTCGTAATATGCACAGATCGTAAATAACAAAAATATTGTTGTTTGATAATAAATTTAATAACAATTTATTATAAATCGTATATAATTGTAATGAACTTATGGCCAAAACACTCATATACAAATTCATATATGCAAAATAATTTTAAAAAATCATTCTTAAATAGTAATTACATATGCTACCGATTATGATAAATCAAACAGAATCCGATATATCTCGTGTCTTATATTGAAAAGGTTGTCCTCCCCTGACTATTCTATATTCACCGCATCGATAATGAGGTATGATAAAACAATGACGAAAACCATGAAATGCAATAAGTACATGTTCGAGCACATATAATGGAAAAAACACAGAAATACATAAGAAATTTATGTGATTAACGATCCGAGTATCAGAAAGCAACTGTATGAGAAAATTCTTATACGGTATACATATATGTAGAAGTAAGTACAGGTTAATTGAAATTACACACACACACAGATACAGTATAATAATATTGTTTATGTATATGTATATATTTGTTGATAAAGTAGTAATTCTTACATCAGATCCATAGAAAGCAATAAATTAATAGCTTTATTTAGAGTTACATCTGAAGGCCCCATGTCGTGCGTGAAGAAAACCGAGAAATTTATGTATAAATCATAAATAATTTATCCACAATTATTTACTAAATTAGAACATTAGAGTAATTGAATCATTTAACATCATCATATGTGCTCATATTTACAAGAAATAATTCTTGGAAACGTAACTGAGCATACGAGTAAACTGTTTTGATAACAATTTTCTGAAAAAGGATTCTAAATTTCACGTGAGCTCCTTCGTGAATTAGTGGTTATAGCTATGGGATTTCAATTAAAAGTTACAAGTTTGAAACCACAAACTTGCATTGTCTGGTGTGAAGCAGTAGTGACATCAATTTTCACTTGGCAATATAGATAGCAATGTGTTTCCAAGCAAAAATAGGAATGTGGAATATGTAATAGTATTGAAAAAATCTTCAAAGGAATCAAAGAAATAATTTAATCCTATATCTATTTGTTAAATGACTTAAATCCAACGACGTAAAATAACTTAAAAATTTACAAAACAATTACAGTTGCATCCATTCTAAGTCAGGATCAAAATTGCAAGATTTTTAAAAAAATTTTCAATTTTTTTTTTAATTTTCATTTTTGAACAGAAATCAAAACCTAATAGTCCTATAAGCTGTTATACTGATTTGACTTGATACTAGTCTGTTTGACAGATGGCAACCCAATCAGTTGTCTCTGTATGATATATTATTATTACAATTTCTGTAATAGGGCGAATATTTTTATTGATGCAGCAATGCCAGGTGAGGGCTATTTTCACTTGGAAACATATTGCTATCTATATCACCAAGTGAAAATCGTTGTCACTGCTGCCTGACAACAAGCTGCTCGAAGTGAGTATCGAACCCGAGAACTCTGAAGCCCAAAATTGCAAGATAATGTAATATTAAAGTAATCTAATTATAAGTAATTCAAATACTTTACAAAAACGCTATGTATTGCTGAAAAGTGATAGAAGAGCTAGGGGCTTGTTGTAACAGTTTTTTGAATAGATATATCTTAAGATCTACTGACTTCATTTCTCTAATAAAGATGAATAGTTGCTCTAACTATTCCTCTACCCAATCAAGTAAAAATAATTCCACAACTGTCGTTCATTATTTCATAATTAACCAATTTCAAGAAAAAGTGCGGTGTTGCAACTTACCCCGTGTTTGGGGCTAGTTGTAACCCCTACCGGAGATAGTAGTAATAATAATAAATCCGATATTTATTCTTTACTCATTATTAAAAAAATTGATTTATTTCTAAGTAATTCTCATACATCAATGCAAACTATAATTAACGCAAACAATATATAATGTCTCCAGTAAACTACACTACGTTTTATTATAATAAAAATAAAACATTATATGTAGTGTCTCCTGTAACACAATTTACGTTTGCCCACATCTTACAAATTATACATTCCATTCAATCTTCTTCACTTGAATCTGTATATAATTTTTGTATAACAACTAGTCCTAAGGTTTTGTTTCAACTAACCCCAGGTGTAATTTCATTACATTAATCAAGATAACTATTTATACAATTTAGCAATGACAAAAAATATTATACACTATCAAAGATTATTAAATTTAAAACAAAGTAAGATATATGAAATTGGAATTTAGTCCATAATAATAACGCAGGCTCGCCCGTAAGTCAGCGGTAAAGAGCGACGGGACTTGTTTCAGAGGTCCCGGGTTCGATGCCCACTTCGAGCAGCCTCTTGTCAGGCAGCAGTGACAACGATTTTCACTTGGAAATATAGATAGCAATATGTTTCCAAGTAAAAATAGCCCTTGCCCGGCATTGCTGCACCAATAAAAAGTCAGCCCTATTAGATTAATTCTAATAACAAAAATCATCAAATATGGATGGATTACCATTGGGTTACCATTTAAAAATACGAAGTAAGGAGAAGTTTCAGCCCAACAGCTCATAGGACGTAAGGTTCTGATTGCTGTTCTAAAATAATAAAAAAAAATAATAATAACGCAAACCAAAATTTTGTGATAGATCAATTTTATGTTACCTGCCAAAAATGATGTACCTGCACGATTCTGTTTATTGCATCAGACTGCAGGACAGTAGCAATGAGAATATTGTGCAAAACCCCATATCCAATGGGGATAAAGAAATAATTTATTATCATTTAAAATCCTATTGAAAAACATCTGGTACTAATTACTGCTGTTACAGATAGCCCAAAGCTACTCTATATCTATCTAACTTATTAAAAAATCATAACTGACTCAATAATATTATAAGAATTATGTTACAAAACAATTTGAGAATCATTTGTAAAAAATTAATCTAAAAATGACAGACTGTCAGTCAAAATCTCGAAAATATAAATCATTTGACTATTACCAACTTTGCTATTTTTCTGAATCCATCCTCACAATGAAAACGCTCGTACAGCACGAATGCCAATTCTCCAAGATGTGCAGTGTAATTAGCATTCGAGTTAGTAGAAATATGCAAAAGCATGATTATAAATACTACCGGCAGGAAGAAAAATTATTTACTAGAAATACTGTAAGATAATATCACAAAAACAAGGCTTAAACGAGTTCCTCAGGCATGGAAATATATGTAATTAGCCTTTGAGATTTACACCCAATATTCAAACCGGCACTTGTGTGTGGGATACGAAAATGTGAAAATGTAGCACTTCGAGTCGGCCTTGATTATCAGATCAAACGTAAACAAAAGAAAGTTATGACAATTATTTAGAATTTATAAAAAATATATTTTGATAAAATTTCACATTTTATAAAACTGTTCATTTTCATATATTTTTAATAAAACATCGAGTCGTAAAAAAAAAATTACACAATGATGATGAAGGCTTTACACGTGATATATGATGTGGCAGTTTTCCTTTTAAATTTTTCAAATTTTCTTGAGTGACTTTTTGTGTGGCGGATAGATCTTCCCAACGCTTTTCAAAGGTATGAAAAAAAACAATAAGTCGTTCTGAAACAGGATCAATATTTTCACACAAATCGATCATTTAGTTAGATTATTATCTGAGACTAAACCTTACACTTCGTGAAATCTTCTCCTGTGATCACAAATTTCCGGATGAAATGAAACAACACCATGTTTTCCAAAAAATGGCTTTACACGTGATTTATGATGTGGCAGTTTCTCTTCATCATTTTTCAAACTTCTAGAGTGGCTTCTTGTGTGGCAGAAGAATCTTCACAAAGCATATCAAAAGGTATTCAATCATTATTCTCACAGTCTAAATGTCTCATTGGAGGAGCTTGGCGAGAACTAAGGGCGGTGTCGATTCATGGCTACAAATCGCTCATTTTTTCAATTCTGGTTTTGGGCATCAGCACATGTACATGTACTCGGCTTTCTACATACCCTCGGCTAAAACGATGTGAATATTGGCAGATATTTCTATCGTTTATAAAGAGTGGGAGAAATTGCTCAACAGGAACTCAACAGGGACTTACAAGAACCTCCTAAATGTCTCATTGGAGCTTTGACGAAAATTGAAGAAGGTTCCTATGCATAGCATCTACTCTGCTTTATTACTTTCAGCTTAAACGATGGAAAATTTGGCAGAACTTTCCATCAAGAAGTGCTTTTGAGCAGAAACATAACATTGATACAAGTCTGCAAAACGTTTAATCGAAGCTTGATGAAAGCAGAGGGAGTTTCTGGGACGCCAATAAACCACTTAGCATTGACGTGCGTGGTATGCTACCATACTCTTCCGACTCTTTTTCCAATACCTTCTTTGGCGGATAAAACAAAGAAAATTTGACATGTCTTGTACTCTGCTAAACAAGAATTTGATCTAGAGCAGTATCAGTTTTTTTTGGATTCTTTTGATGAATTTGTTAAGTGCTTCCACATGATGTCTGGCTCGCATATATTGTGGAATTGATGCAAATTCAAGGAAGCCCAAGAAATGTTCAAGAAAAAAAATTCAAGTACTCCATCAACAAGAATTTTTTTTAGATACTGATGCAGGAACATGAAGATTAATTTGAATCGTGAGAGTCAATTTAGAGTTTTGACTACGAAACGTTGTCTAAGTATGGAAATATACTACCATTGGCACTTGGTGAATTATTTTCCATAAGAGATTTCACACTTCTCAGCTGATCTAGACGATTCCTGTCATCTCAAAATAAACTTCACAGCCTATTATTTTGGATACCGAACCGCTAAGTTCAAAACTTGTCCAGGGATCATACCAAACTGCTTCTATAGCATAAATATTATGCTCACAAACAATATAAAAAAGATGAAAGAGACCATTACAAAAAAACTAGTAACTTTGAATGAACTGTAAAATTTTTTAAAAAATGTATAAAAATTTACTAAAAAAATATATATTTTTTTTACAAATTGGTCGTCATACTCTCATTTGTTTATGTATAATTTCATAACCACCGCTGACTCGGACCCACTTCAAATATAAATAGAAATTTTTCTGTCATATGAAATGTCATTGGGTGTACATCAACTTGTTTTGTACCGTAGTGTAAAATAATGATTAAAATATATAATATAATCATAGTATAAGAGAAATTTTAAAAAATTATGCGGACAAATGATGTTAAAGTAACTTCATATGCTATATGTACAGATTTCGATATACGGACTGAAGAGAATAATTAGCATTTAACTCCGTAATAATCCTAAGTAGCCACATTTCAAAATTAAGCCGATTTTGACCACACCCAATTACTCTAACAGATATTACTTGTAATATTATTATAAGCCGTTTCAAAACTTCTCACGATACCAAATCGTGTGATAAAGATTATTTAGAGGGATTAGATTACTATATACTAATTTTGGCAATAATATAGATAGTATTAAATTTCGAATTCGATAATTCGTTTATTCATATTACACTCTGAAAGAGATTGAGATAAGAAAGCAGTGTTTTACAAACTTCGAAATTGAAGATATAAAAAAAGGTCTATCATTAAATGTTTTAGATTCTTTGCATAAACCGAATGCATGTTATCATTAATCGCAATTTGAATATCATTTGATATTCAACAATAATTGTTTGCATATTTTGATAAATCTGTAGAAAAAAATGTTAAAAAACATGATATCTATATTACTGTGATATACGGCAAAAGAATTTTAAATTAACTTCTACACAAATAAAATAACTGTTTATACTATATTATTAAAAATTCTTAAATTGTTTGAATACACACAGTCGATTCAGAGTAAAAAATTTCTGAATCATTAAATTCAAATATTTACTCATTTTATTCAAAAGTAAGAAAAATATAAGAATACTTCAAATATAAGAGAAATTCTTGGTAAAGCCCAATAATCCAAATAATAACCAATTATTTGGCCTTAATAACCAATATCCAAACTAAATCTAAATTTATTTAAATAGACACTTCAAAGTCTGACAGTTTTCACAGTATCGAAAAAAATGAATCAGTCTAGAATCAGAATAGAAACATTGGTGTATTCAAAAAGCAAAATATAAACAAATAGTTGCAATAACTTTTATTATAAGTTCTATTAAAAATAAATATGTATAATACAATTAAAACTCCAAATAAACAAAAAATAATATTGTTGTATTCTAATAATTTATAAAATACAAATATACATATTATTCAAATTATTATAATAGTTCAATTCACAAGCAAAAAGAGTTATCTCTGTGAATATGAGGATAGAACCCATTAGCATGATTATCTCATCTAATATTATTCATTTATGACAATGAAGTCCTTCACTCGATGATTTATCTAGAAGGATAATAAAAAAAAACTTGTTCATGGTAAAATAATATCTATAGTATATATTTCGTAGTCCAGTAAGTTAAATTACACAATAAGTCAAATAAAAAATATTTTATAGAACAATTTTTAAAAATTGATCTAAAAATGACAGACTGTCAGTCAAAATCTCGAAAATATAAATCATTTGACTATTACCAACTTTGCTATTTTTCTGAATCCATCCTCACAATGAAAACGCTCGTACAGCACGAATGCCAATTCTCCAAGATGTGCAGTGTAATTAGCATTCGAGTTAGTAGAAATATGCAAAAGCATGATTATAAATACTACCGGCAGGAAGAAAAATTATTTACTAGAAATACTGTAAGATAATATCACAAAAACAAGGCTTAAACGAGTTCCTCAGGCATGGAAATATATGTAATTAGCCTTTGAGATTTACACCCAATATTCAAACCGGCACTTGTGTGTGGGATACGAAAATGTGAAAATGTAGCACTTCGAGTCGGCCTTGATTATCAGATCAAACGTAAACAAAAGAAAGTTATGACAATTATTTAGAATTTATAAAAATATATTTTTGATAAAATTTCACATTTTATAAAACTGTTCATTTTCATATATTTTTAATAAAACATCGAGTCGTAAAAAAAAAAATTACACAATGATGATGAAGGCTTTACACGTGATATACGATGTGGCAGTTTTCCTTTTAAATTTTTCAAATTTTCTTGAGTGACTTTTTGTGTGGCGGATAGATCTTCCCAACGCTTTTCAAAGGTATGAAAAAAAAACAATAAGTCGTTCTGGAACAGGATCAATATTTTCACACAAATCGATCATTTAGTTAGATTATTATCTGAGACTAAACCTTACACTTCGTGAAATCTTCTCCTGTGATCACAAATTTCCGGATGAAATGAAACAACACCATGTTTTCCAAAAAATGGCTTCACACGTGATTTATGATGTGGCAGTTTCTCTTCATCATTTTTCAAACTTCTAGAGTGGCTTCTTGTGTGGCAGAAGAATCTTCACAAAGCATATCAAAAGGTATTCAATCATTATTCTCACAGTCTAAATGTCTCATTGGAGGAGCTTGGCGAGAACTAAGGGCGGTGTCGATTCATGGCTACAAATCGCTCATTTTTTCAATTCTGGTTTTGGGCATCAGCACATGTACATGTACTCGGCTTTCTACATACCCTCGGCTAAAACGATGTGAATATTGGCAGATATTTCTATCGTTTATAAAGAGTGGGAGAAATTGCTCAACAGGAACTCAACAGGGACTTACAAGAACCTCCTAAATGTCTCATTGGAGCTTTGACAAAATTGAAGAAGGTTCCTATGCATAGCATCTACTCTGCTTTATTACTTTCAGCTTAAACGATGGAAAATTTGGCAGAACTTTCCATCAAGAAGTGCTTTTGAGCAGAAACATAACATTGATACAAGTCTGCAAAACGTTTAATCGAAGCTTGATGAAAGCAGAGGGAGTTTCTGGGACGCCAATAAACCACTTAGCATTGACGTGCGTGGTATGCTACCATACTCTTCCGACTCTTTTTCCAATACCTTCTTTGGCGGATAAAACAAAGAAAATTTGACATGTCTTGTACTCTGCTAAACAAGAATTTGATCTAGAGCAGTATCAGTTTTTTTTGGATTCTTTTGATGAATTTGTTAAGTGCTTCCACATGATGTCTGGCTCGCATATATTGTGGAATTGATGCAAATTCAAGGAAGCCCAAGAAATGTTCAAGAAAAAAAATTCAAGTACTCCATCAACAAGAATTTTTTTTAGATACTGATGCAGGAACATGAAGATTAATTTGAATCGTGAGAGTCAATTTAGAGTTTTGACTACGAAACGTTGTCTAAGTATGGAAATATACTACCATTGGCACTTGGTGAATTATTTTCCATAAGAGGTTTCACACTTCTCAGCTGATCTAGACGATTCCTGTCATCTCAAAATAAACTTCACAGCCTATTATTTTGGATACCGAACCGCTAAGTTCAAAACTTGTCCAGGGATCATACCAAACTGCTTCTATAGCATAAATATTATGCTCACAAACAATATAAAAAAGATGAAAGAGACCCTTACAAAAAAACTAGTAACTTTGAATGAACTGTAAAATTTTTTAAAAAATGTATAAAAATTTACTAAAAAAATATATATTTTTTTACAAATTGGTCGTCATACTCTCATTTGTTTATGTATAATTTCATAACCACCGCTGACTCGGACCCACTTCAAATAAAAATAGAAATTTTTCTGTCATATGAAATGTCATTGGGTCTACGTCAACTTGTTTTGTACCGTAGTGTAAAATAATGATTAAAATATAATCATAATATAAGAGAAATTTTAAAAAATTATGCGGACAAATGGTGTTAAAGTAACTTCATATGCTATATGTACAGATTTCGATATACGGACTGAAGAGAATAATTAGCATTTAACTCCGTAATAATCCTAAGTAGCCACATTTCAAAATTAAGCCTTCTAATAATTTATAAAATACAAATATACATATTATTCAAATTATTATAATAGTTCAATTCACAAGCAAAAAGAGTTATCTCTGTGAATATGAGGATAGAACCCATTAGCATGATTATCTCATCTAATATTATTCATTTATGACAATGAAGTCCTTCACTCGATGATTTATCTAGAAGGATAATAAAAAAAATCTTGTTCATGGTAAAATAATATCTATAGTATATATTTCGTAGTCCAGTAAGTTAAATTATACAATAAGTCAAATAAAAAATATTTTATAGAACAATTTTTAAAAATAAATATAAATAATACATAATTTCTTATGTAGAATGATTAACTGAAGTTGGCCCTCTAATATGACATCATTCAGTGACTATAATCTTCTTTTGAATTAGAAAACATAAAATATTTAAATTTTTTAAAATCTGTTATGTTAGAACCATTCTTATAACAAAAAATGAAAATTTGACTTTGAGCAATTATATTGTGAAAACCAAACCAATTGTATCACAACAAATAACACTTATCAAACAAACTGACTATGTTCAGTAAAACTCTCAGCTAACTCTTCATTGCAGAAATATGTTTACTTTTTGCAGTTTTTCAAAAATTTGTCACCTGGTCCTTTTTACCCCATAAGTGAGGCAAAAAGATCTGATATCTTATTTTTAATTTTAAAAGTATTTTACGAAATAATAGGTACATTATTCAACCAATGCAATATATAAATTTTATGGATACATTTTTTGAAGAGATAACATTGTATATACCCTTGATTAATATTTCAGCAGAGCTGGAATAACTATTAATATAATTTATCTCTTATAAAATTGTTTTTATTATAATTTAGTTTGTTATTTACTATTTATTATTGCTTACAGTATATCTTTGACAAAGTAAAGGTTCGGTTAGTCCTTTTTACCCCACTCATGTGTAAGGTTTTATAGAGGATATATAAAAAACCCGTTGAATCTAACTGAAATTTAACAATACGTCTCATAAAACAATTAAATAAAGTATACTTAAGAATTATATTAAAGTGTCGTAAACTAAACAACAGTGCTCACAACCAAAAAAACTAACAACGAAAGAAAATACTTCTGTTATAGATTTTCAAACATTGTCGTTTATCTCCAGCTAGCAACATCATACGAATCAAGGTGATGACTGGTTAAGCATCTTTTTTCCTCTACTTTCAAATAATAAAATTTCAATTTCAATTAATAAAATATTAACTTTACTTGTTTTTAAAATATGGAAAGCCCCGCTCTACCCTGTATGAGCAAAGTATTATTTTGTTCCAATATATAGGTAGTTAACATCTTACATCTTACATCTTACCATATCATGTCTTCTTAAGAAATTAATATAGAATATTTACAACTTCAAAAGTAAATGTTGTTCATTATAACAAGCAGATGATGATCTCGTTATGTAAAAACAAAGGCTTTATTATAGTTAGCAAGATATAATTAATCGCGCGCTTACTCACAGTCGTGTCAAGTTAATTATCAAGGACGAATACAGACATATGTCATTTCAAATCATAAATAATATCATATTCATATGATTTCTATATAAATCAACTCTATTGTAAAACAACCGTTCCACTTACAACGAAAGATCTATGAGAGGAATATTTAACCGCAGAAGACACGAGATTTATTCTCTATATTTATATTGTTATGTAATAGAGATGCATAAAAGCAGAATAATAATTTTTTTAAAAAGGTATTGTTTAAAAAGTAGTACATGGCGCAAGTGGTTTAGGTACCGGCTTGCAACCACAAGGTTTTGAGTTCAATATTTGAGTGTTGATTGCAACATGATATCAAATGATTTTATTAAAAAATAGAGATCATAATTATGTTTTTATATAAAAATAGACCATCCGAACATTTCTGGAAAATATAAAAATAAAATATAAAATATCAACACAATATTAAGTTGCTTTCTAATTAACTATAGTAAAAATATGCATCACAGCAGCTCATAGAGTACCTAATTCTAATTGTGAATAATAATAATAATAATAATAATAACAATAATAATAATAATAAAGAATAATGCAATATCGTAATAATATGGGTATATGCGCACATAAGTATGTATTATAAAGTATTAGACTTTGCTAGAAAAAGAACAAACCACAAATTGAAGAATTTTTTTAAAATTTTAGTTAACATTAGAACACCAAAACATAACGACAATTATAAAATGAAATATTTAACAAAATATTAAGGATCCGATAAACAGAAATGTCCGATGTTATGTAACGGGTCTATCTACGTATGAATTGGTAATTACAAACTGTCAAAAAGCTATGTATTTACTGTGCTTTCAGGGGTTTCACACCTAAAACCTAACCTACAAAACGCACGAACGTCAAATAACAATTTTTTCATAAGTGCATCTTTATGATTTCTCATTGATAACGCCTACGTGAAGTTAGGTTTTTTTTGTGTAGAACGCTGATAGCACAGCAAATACATAGATTTATTCAATTCAAACGAAGTTAGACCCGTAACAGCATTAACATACATTTATATTTTTATAGTATCTATAATTTTTGGATAAAATAATGATGTCTATTTATCCATCATGTACCTATAGAAACTATAAAATATATTAATAGTTTGCATTGGGTACAATAGATCAATAAGCATCTTTATTTCATAAAAAATTGGTGTTTAAGCAAATATTCAATTTATGTATTTTTATGATAAAATTTTCACATTTAACTGCAAACTTCTTCACCAGTATTTTATACAATGTATGTATATATGTAAAATATATAAAATGCAATCTTGTCGGAATTCGAGCAATGCACTTTACTGCCACATACTTTAGTATCACCTGAAATACGTGTCTTAAAATAAATTCATAAGTCTAGATTAAATATTATAAACATTACAATTGTCTACAATGGCATTTAACAAACAAACAGATTGTCTTATTGTTAACAATATATTATTGACTTTTCGGCGCTTCACGGCTTTGTCATATTATCAAGCAAACACCGATATGGTAAACAGCATTCCTAGATTTTTTTTAAAAAGAAAGCAAACTTTTCGTAGAAGTTAAGTTTTATTGTGTACGAGGAAATTTGAGAAAAGTTGTTACGACATATTAGATAAAGTAACCAACTTTTCATGTCTAGCATTTTTACATTTGTTTTTCGTACTTAAAAGACACAAAGATGTTGTGATTATACTTTTCCTCAACTACGTGCATTCTTAGAATGCAACCGATAGTTTTCATTGAAATATTTTTTCTAATAGAGATGCTTATCGCATGATCAGCTTGGTTAGATTTTCAGTACAGAATTGCACAAGTTCAATCACAATTGAAATTCATATAATTATTTGATCAATAGATATCAACTAAATATATAAAAAATGAATAAAAAACATCTATTTTTCATTTTCCTAACTGATGAGGGTTCGCCACCCCTAACATTTTTTATATATTTCGGATCAATTTTCTTTACTTTATATTTTTATTGATTTGTATACAAAAATATATACAGCCCTAAATTTTCATCCTCCTACCTTAAAGTCCTATTTCGAAATAATTATTTTAGTAATCGAATTCCTTTTCACACATTCACAATCAGTTAAAAATTTTCTAGATATATTTTTTATAGCTAAACGTTTACCGGGTCAGCTAGTATATATATATATATACATATATATATTATATAAAATTTACAACAAAAGCAAATTTATATAAATGTTGCATAGTGTAATAATATTTTTATTGCCTTTTTATAATAGTTTCACATGAATTATATTACTCATACAATTGTTTGTTAATCTGTTATAGGTTTGATAGTTTCATGAATAATTTTGTTAGTTTTTATAGATCGCTAGAAAAAGGCAACCCAATACTTGATTATATTTTCACATAATATATGCCGTCGTTTTGCCTTCTTAATTGTTACAATATTGTAACTGCAGTAATGGCTATTTTCACTTATATATAAATTTTCGACCCATGTATTCAAGTCAAAATAAATGCAGTGGTATCAAGTTGTACGCAACGCGGGATTTAACCCTTTCCACTCGATTTGCGAGATTTATATGAATTTCGGCATGCGAGTAGAAAGGGTTAAACCTAAAACTTTGTAATTGCAGACCGAAGCCATTTACGCCACGTACTATTTCTTTGCTCAAGCCTTTCAACAAGATTATAAAACATAATTGCCATTACTGACCAGGTGAAGACCATAAATTTGATTGTCATTACCCACGAGGTAAAAGTCATAAATTTTACACAATTCAATTTCATATACAACTGAGCAATGTATTCTAACCAAATTCACCTGATCATTATAATATCAAGTAAGCATGAAATGAATATTTGGCAAAACAGTGCACACCGCACCGGCACAAAGTTAGGTTTGTTTCCTGACGCTTATATGTGTATTCATGTGCGGCTATAAATTAGTTCTGAGTATTATAATTTATAGCTCGGGGCCATTAACTTGTTTCGTGTGTGTTGTAATTAAGGGACTTACTTAATTAATTACATTACATTACAAACGACTCGAGCGAGGTCACAGAGGACAAGAGGATGTGTTCTAGTGAACTGTCGATTTTTCGCAATGGAAATACATACATCGTCAACCTTATTGAAAAATAAAGGAAACAACTAGCACCAATTTTTAACCGGCCAACAAAATATTTTTTTCTCATTCTTTAAACACAATCAGAACTTAAAAGTTTCATGAGCTGTTGTGCTGAACCCAACGGTTAGCCTATTTATTTAATATATTCATATAATTAACTTCCCGTAGGGTAAGTTATTGTAATCGTCCAAAAATCGAAATTGAAAATTTTTGCATTTCTTCACGTTTTGAAGGTTTCTGAACATTTTGGCATACCTCAGAAAAAATGGATGTGTGTGTGTATGTATGGATGCAATTATTCGGTCACCTTTTCGGGCGCACGGATCAACTGATTTGAATGGTTCAAAAAACATTCGATTCCTATTGATAGGGAGATGTGCTAATTTTATGATTATTATTATGATTGGTTTTTGGCTAAGGCAGGTCCAGCAGTTACGGAGATAAAAAACACAGAGTGCAGAAAATAGAAATCGAATTTTTGAGAGAACGGATCAACCGATTCAAATGATTCAAACAGTATTGTATTCTTATCGATGGATAGATATGTTGGTTAGTTCTTGGCAGAAATCGGTCCAGCCGTTTCGGAACAAAAAGTGCGATAATTGGCATTTCTTAGAAAACGAAGCATCCAATTTTAATGATTTAAATAAAAATTATATTACTTGTTACTATTTTGATCTATATTTTCAATTAAAATCTATATCACTACTCTAATGCCAAGGTAGAGGTTTGTATCTAACCTGGAACCTTAAGGTTGCAAGAACAAAGCCTCTGAAGCTCGACAAGCAAGCCCCATGTATTTTGTTTTAAAATGATTAAAAATACATGTAGAAAAGATCAAATCTAAAACATAATTTTATACAAAAGACGATATTTGAAAAAATTCATGATCATAAAATTTCCGTATCATTATTCATAATGAGAAATTATTATGAAATTATTTATCTATCGAGAGTTTTCTTCCGGAAGTAATATAAAAACCTTGTTTAGATACGTAAAAAACTTTTTTTTCCAAAATTGGCACAACATAGTACAGTATTTGTTATCCTAGAAATTACGAAAACTGAAATTTTTCAAAATATAAACGTAAATTTATATATAAAATAAAAAATTCGCATTCAAAATTGGTTGCGTATTAAGCGTTTCAACTAAGATTTGGTTTTTTCTACTAATAATTAAAAACATTGTGTAAATGGTAATTGACTTATTGTTAGCAATGAAAAAATTATTGCAATTAGCGTCTTATAAATTTTATTCCAATTCTTTCCAAGTCTTTTTTTTATTCCAATGACGATTTTTTTGTAATTAAACCACTTTTTATAGACCTATAATACTTTAGGATGTTCCATAGATCCTGGAATATATCATCATACAAAGTTTTCAGTAATTAATTACAAAGTAATAGCCCGGCTGATCTTTACCAAAAACTAATCAGCACTATTGATATCTAAACTACAACTAATATCTTTAGAACGGTTTCGAAATCGGTTCAGGATTTTCTCAATAAAATTTTTTTCATTGAATTTCTAATATAGATAATCCTAAATATAAAGAAACGTCTTGGCTGATCATCGTGTGAAACTAATCAATGTGACGAAATAATATCGAATTTTTTTGATTGGCTGTTAAATTTTAAAAATTCAGTTTTGGACTCAAATGATTCAGAATGACTTTGCAAAGTCGAGAAAACATAAAAATAGTAAATCGGATTTTCTGTCGAAAACAAACTACACGGTCAGGAAGTTAAAACTTAATTATTTAAAAATACTATAACTTATGGTTTTTTAAAAATTGCGGTATTAATGCCATATTTATTAATTTAAAACCATAAAATAAACACATATCCAGTATGTAAACCGTAAATGTAAATTTATTTATACTTAAGTTAAAACTGAGTATTTAGATCTTGCTTAAATTATATTTGAGAAATAAAATACAACATCATATTGTAATAAATCAAAAGGCAAAGAACCAAAGAGTTTCTAAAATAATTGATTCTATAGGTATTGAAGTAGAAAATTCAAAATTAGTTATACAAAAAATATTTTTATAGCAAATTTAAATTCAAGTATCCAAATCTGAGCTTGAACATTAAGTGAATATGCCTTAGTCTATTAATGACTGATCCATAATTACAAAAATAATTACAATAATTAAATCAATATAACTATATTATATGAAGCACTACGTGACCTATATTACTAGTTGCAGCAAATTATATGAAACAGGTATGTTGCGAATGCAATAACATTCTTGCAGATCCCGTTAGTTCTCTATAAATAATTATATCATGAAACGCGATTATTGTTGAAATTAAAATTAAGTGAAAAGGTAGAATAAAATCATAAATGGAAAGAGTTCATGTAGACAGGTTTGGAATTTAAATTTTAGTCCATCATGACATTTTTTTTAATTAAATAGTGACTCTGAAATGTGATCTAAGAAAAGAGAAAGGAAATTCATAGTTGCGTTCATGTGACTGTTTGTAATGGACACAGGTTATATATAAATATAAATATATATATATATATATATATATATATATATACATATATATATTAGGGTGGTCCTTAATATGCACATTTTCGAATTTCCTTGCTCCCAAGGGCTCGAATGGTTCCAATTTGATAAAAAACAATTCTCTGTAAGTTTTAGCTCTTAATATTGTCTTTTAGATAGAGCGCAATTTTTATTCATTTTGATTACATTGTCATATTTCTGTAGATTATTTTTTCCACAATTTTATTCATTTTATATAAAAAATCTACCATTTTGGTTTTAAAAAAATGGTTTTTAAAAAAAACTTTCGTTTTTTATTACATTTGAATGCTTTGTTCGAAGCTCTACAAAACACTTACACATTCAAGACTACCATCTAATATATATATATATATATATATATATATATATATATATATTTATATATCTATATAAATATATATATAAGTGTGTGTGTGTGCCTACATATATGTGCTAATTTCTGTAAATATTCCGCCTCGATTAGAAAAATGAGAAAGTGAAATAAAATTTCGTTGTACAATTTTTAGGTCCAGGTCGTGAACGTACATTTATGATCAATCAAAGAAAAACACAGGAAATACTTTCTCTTATCAAATCATAAATAAACGATTACCGTATATTTATCTCAAATCCGTTACCAAAAAAACTATTTATATTCTACATACGTAGGTATGTATGTATTTAATGTAATTTTAATTGGCACCATAATCTTTAAATCAGTCCGACAGTTTTTTCATTAATATTTAAGATCTATAAAACGAAAACACATTGCAAAGAATGCAAAACACCTGGATGTATTTATGTACATCCATAAATTAAATTTATTTGCTAAGCAATTTAAATAGTGTAAAATAAAAAACGAGTTTTGATTATACATTTTCAAGGTCAAGATATTCTGCGAAATAGATTTATTTTATGAAACTGAGCAAATATGCAGGTATGTATAATAAAGTATTTGAAACAGAACTATAATAAAATCATTGAGTAATATATTTGAAAATGAAACTGGCAGAAATAAAATCGATTGTTTAGTTTTGTAAATTTTTTTCTTATTTAATTAATAAACAGTAATCAAAATTACATCTAATTATATAAGCTATTCTGCTATGAAGTTTTTCAGCTAATTAATTATTTTTCATATGTATTAAAAAAAAATTCATCCTTATAAAGATAAGTTACAATAATTTATTGTGTACTGTAGTAACTGAAGTCTTTAGATAACAAATAAATATAATGCAGAAAATTAAGTCGATAAAATAAATTCTATTAAGAATTAAATTAATTTTAAAATATTAAAAGAAGAATAAACTTCTTCTGCTGCCTCTATTGTATTATTATTTCAATTATTAACAATCATAACATTAACAACATTTTATGATTTATATAGATTTAAATTTAAATGTAATTATAGACTCCCCATATTAATAGATAAAATTTGTGGACCAAGATTTTTTTTAAGTCTTTTAATAATAAGATGCGGTGTATTTATCAAATGCTGTTTTGGATTACAAAAATAGTTAAATAACTTTTCAATATTTACTGAATAAATGGAAAAAAATTATATAATTTTACAAAAATGATTTCATTTTCCGGTAAATAAACGAGGGATGTTAGCAACCCTCTGCGGGCGTTGGTTTGCGTTTCAGGAAATCATTAGTCGTGATCGCTGCTAGGGGTCTATAGTATATCGACAGAATAAATGTATAATAAAGTTATAAATGCAGTAAAACCCCGTTAAGACGACTTATCGGAAATTGTACGAGAGACGCATCTAAAGCGAGAAGTCGTAAAAAGCGTAAAGTAGCGTAATAAGCGAGAAACCATATTAGGCATATGACGGTCCTAACAGGGTTCTACTGTTTATTTAATTTAATAACTTTTTAACAAGATGTTAACGTAATTTTTAGCTTTAGTTAATGTTTTTTTTTGACTAAAAATTATTTAGTAATAATATTTCTTCATATTAGCCTTACAGGTAAATAATCTTTATTTTTTTTTTTCATTTTTAGTTTAAAATAAAAATTGTCTCTATATTGATGTTTTTTGTATAATTCAATCATTCATTTGACAGTACATATTAATTCTGTTGTTTATCTTCAAACTTTGTATATAGAATAACATTGTTGGATAACTGATGATATAAGATTGAACTAGCTGTAAGTGGAATTCTGTCTTAAGGCAATTAAGGCATCGTGCCTTAAGGCAAATTGCTGGAACTTCCCGTACCAAAAATTATTATTTTTTTAAAAACGATTGACATTTTTAAAACAAATTTACTTCGAAAAATAAGATTTTTGAGAAACTATAAATTAAACAAAAAATTACTTTTTTTTGAAAAAAAAATTTTTTCAAAAAAAAATCTAATATTTTTTTAAATTTTTTTTGGAAAAAATAATGTTTTCTTCTTTATTTTGGCATATTTTGGAAGATCTTTTTTCAAAGCGGCGTACTGCTTTAACTGCATAGAGACAAAATGTCAAAGCGCGTAAGCGGCGCGTCGCCGTCTAACGAATAAATATTGGTACGGAACCCATAGGAATGCAAAGAAAATTTATACTTATTGTTAAAATCTCTATAAAATATCTGATGATTTGATGTGCATATGTCTAATGATCATTTTTGACCGCCAAATGGCATTTTTTTTTACTTTTTTCGTTAGATCTCCGAAACCGCTAGACCTGCCCTCATGAAAATTTGATCAATTCTTCATCTTGTCAATACAAGTCAAATGTTTTTTGAATTATTAAAATCGGACGCTCCGTTCTCTTAAAAACTGAGTTACCGTTTTCGGCACTTTTTGCCCCGTATCTTTGGAACGGCTGGACCTGCCTTCGCCAAAAACTAATCAGCACGTCTCCTTATCAATACGAATCGAATGTTTTTTGAATTATTCAAATCGGTTGATCCGTGTTCCCGAAATCGTCGACGAAAACTTGTATCCGCACATACATACACACACGTACATACATACATACATACACACACACACACACACATACACACACACACACACTCACACACACATACATCCATTTTTTCTAAGGTATGCCAAAATGTTAAGAAACCTCTGAAACGTAAAGATATATAAAAATTTTCATTTTCGATTTTTTTGCGATTACTATAACTTACCCTACGGGAAGTTAAAAATTGATAAGAAACTTAAAGAAATGTATTATGTACCTACTATTTGAAAAAATATATTAAAAATTGAGAATCAAAATATCACTTACCATCAATTTAAAAAACTATTGATTGAAAAGCATTAGTATATAATTTACATTTGAAAATTTGAATAAAATAAAATTGACTTAATAAATGGAGTTCAAAAAAACCTTGAATAATATTTTTTTATAAGTTGACATTTGATAATAATGATGCTTTTTGTTTTGTAAATTGAAGTAACATAGCTACTTGTGATCGTATGTGTCAATGTATTTTTTAAATTAAATTTAGGAATATTTAATATTTTTTCCTTTGGGTATATATTATAAAAAATATTCTGGCCAGGTCTTTTATTGACATTATTAGACGAATAATACATGCCTAAATTTCCTAAATTTAATAAAAAAACGATTTACACATACGAATACAAGCTATGTTTTATTATTTTACAAAACAAAAAATCATCATTATTATCAAATGTCAACGTATAAAAAATTATATAAAATTTTTTAGCGACGTTTATTAAAGTGTATTTTACTTTATTTAAATTATAAAATATAATTTTTATGCTAGTGCTTTCCAACCAATAGTTTCTTTTTAAATTGAAGGTAAGTAACTTTTTATTCCTAAATTCTTAATATACTTTATGAAACATTAGGTACAAATTCCCCATAATTCATTCCTATAAGTTTTTTATAATTTTTTTAACTTTGTCATCGGTTACCCAACAATATGTATTATTCTATATAAAAAATTGTTCTTGATAGAATAAAGTCGGATGATGAAACCTATCTAGTTCCAAAAAGTCGAGTTTAAATAACTAAAAAACTTAAAACATACTAAAAGGAAAACAAACTAAAACTGTTTTTTTATTATTTGAAATTATTGTTCGTGAAGAACATAACCAACAAAATTTTTTGAATAATCAAGTAAAAATGAATAAAATGATAAATTTAAAAAAAATAGTGAATTTCCCGCAAGGCTCATATAAAAACCACACACACACACATAAATATATATATATATATATATATATATATATATATATATATAAATATAAGAAATACAGCAAAGTTGTTGAAAATACATGACATAATTAAATGAAGTTTTTCACGTTTTGACAACAAATTTTTGCGATCATTTGTTCTTTATAATCATTTGTTAATTCAAAAATACGGTTTACAATATAAAATTTGAACCAAACAATGATTGAAATCAGACAAAAAATATGTATACAACCAGATAATCCAAATAATAAGCTAAGGTAAATAAATAAAACAAAAGAGCATGAAGAATAAAAAATTAAAATATAATTAAAAATAAATTTTACACTTGTGCATTTATTTTGCTTTTAATTTATTATTGTTGTAATTATATATGTACATCTGTGTGCATTTGATATAGTGTTTCAGCTTTTCAAATATTATTTAACAGTGTTGATATAAACAATTCGAAAGCAAATATTATAGGTCATATAAAAATGTATGAATTGTATTCATTAAGCTTTACATTTACACATCCGTGCATTCATGTTTATTTATCTCACAATTAGTATCTTTAATGCATATGGTAGTTTATCATACATTGATAAAAATAGAATTCCATACAATATATCGCATACGTTTTTACGATCGAATGGTTTAGGTGCGTATATGTTTTATTTTCAATGGAATAATAAATGAATTTTTACATACAGAATGACGTTTATATATACATTTATTTATGTATATGTATATGTATATGTATATATGTATATATATATATATATATATATATATATATATATATATATATACTATATGACCCGATAGACGTCCTATACCCACGTCTACAATTTTTCAATTTCCTATACTAATATTTACCGTTTACCTAAAAATAATAAATATTCTTTTTTAAATTACTTTTCACACCAAAAATATTATAGCCTTTCATTGTTAAACATAACCATAACATAACACTAGTACTTCATGTTGGATTATTTTAATTTAATTTTTTATTATTTATGATATCCAAAAAATTGTGCAATGAAATTAAATATTTCTTGAATTATATTAAAAAAAACTAAATTGAAAATTTCATATCCGAATTTTGTTTTGGCGCCTCCTAATGCGTGCGCTCGTATTTTTCGCATGGATTGCATTCATTAGGACCGACCCTGATTATTACTTGATTTCATATTTCAAGTGAATTAATTCGTCAAATCCTGTTCATATTAATATCATTCAATCTGCCATACAATATACTGTAGCTTATATTATTTTAATTTCTGGCACAAGTCAGCTGCTTTTTGGCAATAATAATGAATTTTTGATACATATTCTAATATTGTCTAGGCTTTATGAAAATATGTAAATTGAAATTTTTGGCAGATGACAGTTTTCATTTGTTTTCAATGCCAAAATATGTCTCAAATATTTTCAATATCAAACAATGACGTTTTTTGTTATTTTTTTTTCATTTATATCTACAAAATTACTATATTTTTATAATCACATACATCCTAAAAAAATCCCTTAACAAACTTCAAAAAGATTTATCAAAATCCGAGTAATCGTTTAAGAGGAGTATATTTACATATTATTTATTTAATTAATTTTTCTCCTATCATATCTGTACTACTGTCGTAACTCTACTGTCTAAACATATTTACTCTTGTTCATATTCTAATTAATATCTTGTATTGAACAGATGACTTGAAAAAGAATCATACATTATAAATAAATAAAAACATTTTGTTTTTAGTTAGATTTCTTATCTATATATGCGACATTTTTATTACCTTGTCTAAATTTAATATAAAAAGAATTTCATTACTCAGAGCTTTTCTCTAAAAATCACGCAATATTGTATGATTCGCGAATGTGAAATTACGTTAAAAGCATTCTATCATAATATGATCGCGCAACTCGAGACGAATTTATCTGATCGACATATTCAAATGTCATATAGTAAAAATAGCGAAATAAGTGTGATTGACGACAGACTTATATTGATGCAGACATTTGAAATCCATGATAGTGAATTTTCTTTCCAAAATATATAGTAAAATGAGTAATATTATCTACGAACATAGATTGTATTTTTTGTGTATATTTTTAATTACAATCTATGAGATCATATTTGAGATACGCACGGGTATCTACATAGTCACTGTTGAGTTATAGTTAACAACATTCTTTTATTGAAGTGATATAATTTAAAAAAAATAAAACGAAAAAGGCTGCCTGATATCAACACTAAACCTTGAACACATCTCCTGTAATATCCTATATTCGAGTCATTTTCGTGTCTAAAAATAAAGAATTTCATATCTCTTCAGCTAGAATGAATAATACGTCATAGTCTATGGCGTGTTATTAATTCCACCCGAGCGTGTCCTAAGGACGGCACATAGTTTTATAATGTGATTCTCATACCACATAAAGCTTCAAGTTCCTTTGACAATAACCCGTCGTCGTATCGACAATTCTCAAACTGGACTCTCAAACCGTTCTCACACAATTAATTTATATGGAGAAATATATATTTACATATAAATACCCTTAGAAATATATGTATACGTATATATAAACACTCTCTTGCGCACTATTTTGTTAAATGATGGTGAAGTTATGAACGTTTCGGGACTATGGTTTGTGTCATCAATTTCTTGAGGTTCAAATTAAAACTCATTGGTTTAGAAGTTTTTTGTACAATTACTAGTTTACTAGCCAATTTAAATGCATTTATATTTCATTTCAATGCATTGGCAGTTTAATTATTTAATAATATAAATAATTTTCGTTACAAATGGTGATAAGACATTGTCTTAGGCAGATAGATATATTTCAAAGATCATTAGGTATTGAAAACGTATGCCGAAAAATCATGGACAATTAGTGCTCGGAGGTACTTTTATATTATTATGTTGGCCATGAAGACAGCGATCTTCATGGCATTTAGCTTTTGTACCGAAAGATCTTCAAGATTACCTCTCCTATCCGTAAAATATTACACTATAGTTTTGCTGTTTTGATCGATATCATATATTCAAAATTGCAGGTTTATTTACTGACTTTCAAGCAAATAGTTTTTACAGATAATATTCAATTAATATTTGTGTTTTCAAACTATTTAAAGTTTTGATCGCCGAAGACAAAACGCTTACTTGAAAAAAATACTAGAATTCATCTTACCAAGATGTGAATCAATAAGTTGGAGATCATTCTTACCTGAAACAAAGAAAAACATATATTAAAAAATGATCATTTCACTTCAAATAAATAGTATAAAATCAAATGTACAAGCATATTTCAAAATATTTAATTGAACATGTAACAAGTTGACAAAATACTAGAGCAACCTAAACCTAACATATTGTGGAAGTACTAGGTATTAAAATTGAACTGGCGAAGTAGTTTCCAAAGCTTGTTATATTGTGACAAGAAGCTTTAGTACATAAACATATTTTTATTCAAAATGTCATAAAATTATAATATCTATTTTATTTTAGAACTATTCAAAAATATATCGTACATTTAGTAAGGATATTTACAAGTCTCCACATATTTTTTGTCATAATCAGAAGATATCTTACATCAATTATGTGCAAAATGCACATAGTTAGCACTAACATTTTTACATTAACTTGAAATTAATAAAAAAAATGTTTTAAATAAAGTAATGAATTTCTAAAAATTAGGTTTTCTAATTTGTTAACATTTCTAATATTTTGTTATATAATCCGCTCACATATTTTTATCATTTTCATTTTGATTATATTGTCATATTTCTATACATTATTTTTTCCACAATTTTACTCATTTTTATTAAAAAAAATGCACCACCTTCTGCTTTTCTTAAACATATTGTTTGCTTAAATCTTGTCAAGATCATGTTTCTTGACAGATGTCTTAAAGATGTTTTATTAAAATGAAGATGTTTGTTTTTTTAAAAAACTTTTTTGTTTTTTATTACTTTTTGGATTCTTTGTTTGAAGCTCTACAAAATATTTACAAATATTTATTTAAATCAAGATACTAAATGACTAATTACACACGAGTTATTCATAAATTCTCAAGTAAACAATATGTTTTATCAGCTTTAACGATGATATAAAATTTATAGCAGATCATAAAATTGACTTCATTGCTAATTGCAGATTTATATTTTCATTTAATTATAATACATCCAGATTATAACCGATATTATCTACAAATAATTTTGTTAGTAACTCAATGCTTCGCAATAATCCAATAAAATTTCTAGACAGCTATATTTTTCTTACGAGTTGAAAAACGAAATTCGAATTTAATTCAGTTCATTCTTCTATGCTATTTGAATGCAATATCTTGGATGAATATTTTTATTATATCTCGCAATAACTCAGATTATTATATTACTCGTCTCCAATGATCGAATATGAAAAGTTGATGGTCTTTCTAGCATTGAGCTAGTATTTAATGAATTTTGTAGATTATAAGATAGAGCAAGGCGGGTAAGGAAGTCCACCAAGCGGGTAAAAAGGTTTTCTTTCGTTGTTAGTAGTTTTGGTTTTGAGCATTGTTGTTTAGTCTACGGGACCTTAATGTAATTTTTATGTATATGTTATTTAATTACTTTTGTTAATTTGACGTTATTTTCAACATGTGTTTTGAAGTAAAACTTCCTTATGCGCAGATAAGTCGATAAGATAAGAGTGGAGTGTCAATGATTATATCGCCATCAAAAAAGTAAAAAAACGTAAGCAATCAATGAATGTATGTTAATTTTAATTACATGAAGTTTTTCAAACACAATTACATGATGAGTGAAGTTGCGAAAACAATATGTGTTTAGGCGTTGTTTAACATAATCCACGAATCCACATACGAATATTATAGAAGTTATTAATCGGCAATTACTTCATTTCTCTAATGAAGGTTCATTGCTAAATGCTAATTACAATGACAAACTGATCATGTCATATTTGAAGTATGACTTTAATTACATTAATGTTTTTAAATATTATACATATTATTAATGCTATTATAAATATATAATTTATAATTTATCATTATATAAATATATATAATGGTTGAAACTAATAAATGTGTGCATTACGAGTGTTACCATATTACTAATAAACATCATTCAAAATTGTTATATGATGTAATTATTTTTACTTAAATGCCATCTTGTACAGTAGCAAATAGGTTTTACTTCAATCACGTGTGAACCTTACGCGCACTCTTTTTTTTAATCTGACGTTATACCAGATAAAGGTTATATACATTGCCCTATAAAACTACCCTATTTTTTAGATAGTACATTTGCACATATTAGACCAAGTTTCGTCAAAAACTTTGGATAAGTTACAGAAATAAAAACATTATAATTCCCTTACTCTTTTCTAAAAACGCAAAATGATTTGAGAGCCCGCCTGAAAAAAATCTGATTATTATCATCTTCTACAAATAATTTTCGCCATTTTTCATAAAGATCAATAGACAAGTCCTCATTGCCACGTTGGAATATTATGTACTTTAGAACCAGTCTATTGAAAAGTTATAGCCTGTAGATTCAGTGTGAATAACTACTTTCTACAGAGCAAAACCTAGGTTTTACTTATAAATGACCTCTTCAATCCACGAAGATTTTCTCTGCCACATTCAACTCAAGATATCTATTACATTCTATATGATTCAAGGACTTTCATTTTATTCGAATGCACCACTTTTGCAACTGTGGAATAAAATATGTATAAAAGTTTATTATATCATTTAAGGTCCTGCGTTCTTCAAAGAAGCATATCTTGAATTTCAGTGAATTAAATTAAAAAGCAAGAATGGACACCAAGGAACGGAATTTCATATAAAATAGTCGAACAGAATTCGTTCCATAATGTAAAAGAGACCATGCCTAAAAGTGAGTTACGAAAATTACGTGACTCATGGATTCGTACTTGAGAAGACAGAGTGTTAGAGGAAAAAGGAAATTTACGGTAAATTGCATATTGAAAATGTGCTATATATAAAAGATTTTTTAAAGAATAAGTTATCGAACGCCTTGAGATAAATGATTAATGATAGATAAAGTGGGTAAGTGTGAAATGGATTTAAATAAAATAGAATTTTCACAGTTCCTGCAGAAAGAGTAGATTGAGTAACAATTTTGAGACACAGAAATCTGAGTTAAATTTATTTAAAAAAAGACTGCATCTTACGACCATTACGGGTAAAAAACTGCTATATAGACGAAATAAAACTCAAATATTATTTGAGAATAGGATTTTCCCGGATTTTCGAAAAGTATAGGTCTAAATTGAATCTTAGCTCTTACTTGATAATAAAATTACAACTACCATTCAAATATCTGAAAATGATTCGTACAACTAATATGCTTATATGAAAAGAGCGGATTAAAATAGCTTCTCAAATTCATAATTTTGAACTTTTATTTTCAATTTTACGAAAATTAACAAAAATTTTGAAACAATAATGAAAAAGACATTTACAAAATAATGGGCCAACATCGGTTCCACATTTTACGGTAAGATCACACTTATTTTGTTCAAAATGTTATAAGCGTAATAGCAATTCTCGGTGACCTGTTATACTCTATATAACACTAAGAAGATAACATTGAGCATTTCAAAATAAAGACACCAAGGAGCCAATTTTCGGATAAAATAGACCATAACCTAGTGTTGCCATAACAACGCTATTTTACGGTCCCTTCTTTGTGTAAATTCGTAGTAAAATCTGTCAAAATGCTTATTATGCTGATTCGTATTGATAAGAAGACGCGCTGATTATTACTTCACTAAATTATTTAACAATACAAAAAATTATTTCTACTTACTAAAAAATTGATTCAAAATTTTGTTTCATGTTTCAAAAATTCATTTGTTTGGCATTGGATATGGAATATTTAACAAGTTGATCTTAGATTGAAGAACTAGATTGACAAAGGCAGGTCTCGCCGTTTCGAAGATACGAAGCAAAAAAAGCCACAAATGGTAATTCAGTTTTCGAAAGAACGGAGCGTCCGATTTGAATAATTCAAAATACTTTTATTTGTATTGACAAACTGAAATACCGTTTCAATTTTTGCGAAGGCACGTCTAGCAGTTTCAGAGATCGAGTGGAAAGCGTAAAAAAATGGGCGGTCAAAAATGATCATTAGGCATATGCACATCAAATTATCAGTTATTTTATAGAGATTTTTATAATAAGTATGAACTTTGTTTACGTTTCTATGGGTTCCGTACCAATGTTTATCCGTTAGACTGGCATTTAACGCTTACGCGCTTTGATATTTCTTCTCTAAAACAGCCACGCAGAACGATTGCTTTGAAAAAAAGTTCAAAATTTTCAGAAAAATTCAAAGTATAAAAAAAATTTCTAAATATAAAAAAAATTCTAATTTTTCAAAGAAGTCATTTTTTTTCAAAAATTCTCAAAATTTTCAAAAATCTAACTTTTTTCGAAATTTTCAAAAAATTGTAAAGGTTTTTTAAAAAAAAAAAAAATTTGGTATGGGAAGTACCAGCAATTTGCCTTAAGGCATGATGCCATGCGCAACTAGTTATAAGTTATTTTCTATGTTTACATATTAACCTTCAATTTACTATATGTATCATGAGTCTATTACTGTCAATTTTTTACATTTACCATGAGTCTGTATTTAGTATTGCAAAACGATAAATATAATATAGTATTTTTACATTCAACTAGTAATGAGTAAATGATGAAATTAAAATATGATCCGCAGATTGCAAAGTGTAATGATTCAATCGAGCTTCTCCTATTCCAGGAACTTGATGATCAATCGGGCGGAAATTTATATATAGAGAACGCAAAGCGCAAAATTAGTAATGACCTTCTTGGTTTATGAGACAATCAACTCTGTACTGTTATAGATATAAGGACCTGTTTCATCTAAACACATCAAAGCAATTTTGTCATACCCTTGATAAAAGGAGACATGGTGAGCTAACAGTTTTTAAAACTACAGTAGAAACTCGATTAACCGGACTAATTGTTGTCGATAGGCATTCGGATAATCAAAAATCCGGATAATAGAATGTATGAAGAATAATGTTATGTATGTTATATTGTAAAAACCAAACCAATTAGATTATGTCAAATAACACTTATCAATAAAACAGCTATCTGACTATGTTCAGTAAAACTCCTAGCTAATTCATCCTTGTAGATGAGTTTTTTTTTTGCTGTACTTCAACAATTTGTCACCTGGTCCTATTTACCCCATTGGCGGCCAAGAGCAAACAGATCCAATGTGTTATTTTTAATTTTATAGGGATTTTACGTAATAAAAGCTACATTATTCAACCAATGCAAAATATGAGTTTCATGGTTATATTTCTTACAGAATAGCACATAGAACATAGCACTGCATATAACCTGATCTGGTATTTCGTCAGAAACAATAATCAGCAGATTGGGAATAACTATTTATTTAATTTATCTCTTGTAAAATTGCTATCTTTAACTTTGATTTACTGTTTTATTTACTATTTTTTATTGTTTACAACTTTTCCAGGGTAAAGGTTCACTCGGTCCTTTTCGCCCAAGATACGTGTAAGCTTTTATGAAGGTTATATAAAAAAACTGTTTAATTGTAACATTAAATTGAAAATAAATCTTATAAAACAATTAAATAGCGTATGATTAAAAATTATATTAAGGTCTCGTAAACTAAACAACAGTGCTCGCAACTAAGAAAACTAATAAGGAAAGAAAATACTTTTGTTATAGATATTCAAACACAGCCGTTTACCTCCTAACAGCAACTTTGCTTGATTTGAAGCGATGGCTAATTACATATCTATTTCCCTCTACTTTCAAATATTGTTAAAAAATGCCAAACGTTACTTGTTTTTGAGATATTGATAGTGAAATCTTTTTACCTGCGGAACTTCAAACTCGATCTACCCTATATTTACATAAAATAGAGGTAATGTGAGGCTAAAACAATTAAATAAATAAATAAAATTACGAGTATAAAATTATTATGACGATCAACATACATTTTCTCTCAAGTTTCTTCAAATATTGATCAAGCCTTACAAGTATATTAATCACGTGGACACGCCAGGTGAATTTGATAAGGGACGTGATAAGGGAACTAATTCGTCGTGCTTGAGTTCAAATCTTTTGTAATAGAACGTTTCGATAAGCTAATACAACTCATTGTTCCTAAAGTTGAATCAAATTACATTCAATGGCCTTTATATGCATAATCTGTCTTTTGCTTTTTGAATCGATTCCAGGGCTTGTTCGTGGCTTGATAGAAACCAAATATCTTTAGTACAAAAAATAACTAACTGATTATGAATGTAAAAGTGTGTGTAAAGTAAAAATTAAATGAATTCGCCAAACCCGGAGCTTTGGCGCCGGGTCGACACGCCAGATGCTGTTGTTCCTACAAAACGCAGGTAAAAACTGATTTCATTTCATTTAAATCAAATTGACACATTCTGATATTCAAGCTTCTTATATATAATACACGCGGCTCTGAAATAATTTCTCACCTTAGCCACAATTTCTGGATTAGCACAAATATTTCAAGACTAAAATTGGCCAAATTGGTTCAGCCGTTTTCAAGTTTTAGTGAATTTAACATAATATCGTGCTCCATTTTTGTATATAAGATTATTAAGGTGTAGATGTTAATATAAAAAACATTAATTGATTAGTTATTTTAGTTTTTGAAAAATAGTCCACCTATCTGTGTATTAGGCATGTACCACATTAACCATTCAAATAAGTTATTAGTTCCAGATAAGACTCTATTCTTGCTAAGTTCATACAAAACTTATGCTTTTATATCCAGAAATCTCTTGTATTGGCCAAATTTCGTTTAAATCAGTTTGCAAAATAAATCACGAACAAAACCTGACCGAACAACAAGCAAGGTATTGTGATATTGAGGCCTCCGGTTTAGGAAACTGGTCCCATCGGTCATTAGCGAAAAAATAACACACTGACCTAGAATAAATAATATTCGCCGAGCGTTTGCCTTATAATGACATCACGAATGATTATAACAAATATTTAACCTACAGACGTTTCGTCAAGACTGCGAGAGATAGGTGCGGAATAAATATTCAGATAATAATAAACTTATTTGAAGATCATAGTAACGTAAATCTAAAATGGATTAATAATGTGCAATCTTTTTGTAAATCGTTTTCCTAAATATAAAATATAATAATGTGCTAGACAATTATTTTTCCCACATTTATTAAAATATTTTTTCCTATACCTTCATTTCTAACCAGTTAATTTTTTGTCCATCATCTAAGATGTTATAACAGAACAAATGAATTAGCGAAAATAACGGCATGATATAACATCGAATTTTATTTAAATCTGTGATTTATTGGTGTACTCAAAATCAAAAGACCGTACTATTCGCATGTTTAATATTCTGAAGGCAGATATAGTCACTTAGCATAAATAATTATTTATGCATAAAACAAGTTTGCATCTAATCTCCAATGTTACCATCTGAACCCAGTATAACTCTATCATTAATATATAAAAAAACACGTTGTCTCATCATGCAAAAACATGATTATGCAAAAAACATAACAGTATGTAGATCTATAAAAATTCTTGAAAATAACAGAAATTTTATGTCCAACTTTAAGCGTCTTAATCTTCAGTTTTATCACTTACTAAATATATATTGAATAATGAATAATTTTCGATTTTGCAAATTTTAATGAAAAATTTATCACTAAATTATTTTGAAATCAAATTATATCATGGAAAGTTGTTCTATTTTTAAACATTGAATGAAAGCAATTTCAGTAAAATTTTGTTTGGGCGAAGTAATTTTGTTGGGGCAAAAAGAATCAAATTGACTTTCAGTAACTACACTGATTAAACTAACAACTAAACACGTACGTTCAATAAAATTCCTATTTATAGAATTATGTTTTTGCACTATTTTTCTGAACTTTGTCGTTTGGTCCTCTTTACCCTATAGGCCGGACAAAAAGGAACAGCCTGAAGACAAACAGTTCCAATGTATTATTTTTAGTTTTAAAGGAATATTGCAAAATAATAGCTAAGTTATATAACCAAAGTAAAATACAAATTTCTTACAGAAATACCTTGATGTGGCATTTGTTCGGAAATGCTCATCAGGAGAGTTGGAATAACAATTTATTTATTTTATTATTATCATTATTATTTTTCTTATTAATTATATCTCTTGTAAAATTGAATTTTTTTAACTTAAACTACTTCTCTATTTACTATTTTTTTTCATCGTTTATACCTTGCCAGGGTAAAAGTTCAGTTGGTCCTTTTTACCCCACCCACATGTAAGCTTTTATAGAGGTTATACAAAAAACAACGATTGAATCTTCCTTAAAAATAATAACACGTCTTATAAAACATAAATAACTTGTACTTATAAATTGTTTTAAGGGCTCGTAAAGTAAACAACAGAGCTCACAACAAAAAAAAAATTACATCGAAAGAAAATACTTTTGCTATGGATTTTCAAACATTGCCATATCGACGTCGTAAGAATCAAGGTGATGGCTGGTTATACATCTTTTGCCCTCTACTTTCAAATATTTTTGTTAAAAGTTTTGGAACTTTACTTGTTGTTTTTAGAAATTTTTGGTGAACTTCTATCTCTGTAGACCTCTATTAAGAAAACCAACTTATAACAATCTTTATATTACGTATGTGACGGAATGTTTATTGGAGGCCAATGAAATAAAATATATATAAAATATATGGTTTTGATCTACTAACGAATTTGAGTCAGAATTGCAGTGCAAAAAATATCGTCATTCGAGCTCTTCATATCAAAGAGAATCGCAGAATAATAACGCATATAAAGAAATGGCAACGTGTGAATCCGTAATAGCTCCATATGATCACAATGAAAAAAATCTCATCGCCTTCTTGTACACAAAAGGCTCGTCTGATATGATTAAAAAACAGTATGAAAATGATAAATGCAGGAAATACATAATACAGTTAGAACTACGTACTTACTTTGCAATTAAAAACCTACCAGTACTGTTAGGAATACTGTTCTTTATAATAATTATCTGCTTATTTTCTCTATACTATGCGATTCTTATAAATAATGCATTTCTTTTCATTCTGTCGTTGCAGACGACGCGCTTCAACAAATTTTAATTATTTTAATTGTCGTACGATTATTAAAATTATGAGGAGATACAAAATGTTGATTGATCTTAGACTTATCTGTATTATGTAAATCTCAATTAAAAGTATAAAGAAAATTTGCTACAAAAATTTCGTTTTGTTTTCACAATGATTATAATTTTAAGGTAGCAGATTTAGCCCAGTGTCAATCACAATGTATGACAACAACGATTAAGACAAAAGCAAAAGACGCAGCCCTTGAGGATTATATAAAAAATAATATTTTAAATAGTTCCTGATAATATCATTCTGTTTCTTAATAAACATAATATTTCCACTTATTGATCGAGATAAAATGGCGCAAAAACATATAATTTTCAGTACAAAAACCTTTTCTTTTCTTTAAGATTTTCTCTTTTAACCGTAAAATATTACACCATCGTTTTGGTGTTTTGATCAATATCAAATACCTAGAATTGCAGGTTTATTTACTTACTTGCTAATATTTAATCAATATTTGTGTTTTCAAACTATTTGAAGTTTTTATCATCGACGACAAAACGCTTGCTTGAAAAAGATACTAGAATTCATCTTACCAAGATGTGAATCAAGAAGTTAGAGATCATTCTTACCTGTAACAAAGAAAAAAATATATTAAAAATTGATAAATTCACTTTAAATAAATAGTGTAAAATCATGCATATTTCAAAATATTAAATTCAAAATATAACAAGGTGACAAAATACTAGAGCAACCTAAACCTAACATATTGTAAAAGTACTAGGTACTACTGTCAAAGTGGTTTCCAAGACTTCTTATATTGTAGCAAGAAGCTTTAGTACCTAAACATATTTTTATTAAAAATGTCATAAAATTATAGTTTATATTTTATTCTTGAACGTTTCAAAGTGATTTCGTGAATTTAGTAAAGATATTTACTCGTTTCCACATATTTTTTGTTATCATCAGTAGATATCTCACATCAAATATGTGAAAAGTGCACATAGTTAGCACTAACATTTATTACACTAATTCGGGCAGGTCCGTGAGCTGAGTTAAACTCCAACTCGATTCAGGGAAGAATAGCGTGAAAAATTTCCCATTGCCATTTCACACCGCATTGCCCAAAATTGGCTATTTTCAATTGGAAGCATATCTTATACCTATATTTTCAAATGAAAATAGACATCGCTACTGCACGATGTCATGTCAGATATAAAAAATATACATTCGAATCAAAAGTTTAATAAGCAATATATATATATATATATATATATATATATATATATATATATATCGCATTATATCTTGAATGCAATATTAAACGCCATCGTATATCAAAAGATAATATTTTCCCTTCAATTCTTTCACAATGTGTAGTTATTCAAGTGAAGAGATTAAATTCGTATTATGAGGTTTTTATATCATTCGATATTTATATAAAATTCTATATGAATACGAAATTGGAAATCAAATCGATAATAAACTCTCGGTATAAATTTTTAATATAGTTCTTTCTTCTGCTGATATTGAATTGTCGTGTTTCTCAACATGTCGAGTGTTTTGCATTCCATGAGAAAAAATAACAGAAAATGAATATAAAAAGCATACGTATAACGCATTTTAAATGCAGGCGAATGCTTCTAATCTAATCGCATTTATGCACTTATTTTTCAATGCGCCTGTGAATCATGAAATATTCTGAGAGATGCTTTTCAATCTGTGATGATTCATAGATTTTTTTTTTACCATTCGAAGTTAAAGGAAATTTTTAAACACTTACATATTTAAAAGATATTGAAATATATGTGTAATAATTTGAAATGTTATTTGTATTTACAAGTTTGTCTTTATTTCAGTTTATTTCACTTTAACAGCTATCAGAACTATATCTTCTATGATCTGTGTTTGTTATCGTACATTCTAACGTGATCGTTTTCACAAAAGCAACCCAGTGGTCAACCACCCTTCTTTTTTATGTAGGCTACAATATAGTAGACTATATATGAACCGTTGATTTTGAAAGTGACTTTGATACCGATTTTTTTGAATGTTCACCATGAATTATGAATTTCACAATTCATTTCATTCAATTTTTCATAAAAGATGAAAATGCACTTCACTTTCAAAATAAACGTCTTATATATCTGATTTACACTATATTTATTAGTGTTGGTGTGTATATGTTGCAGCAATGCCCACGAATGGCGATCTCACTTGATATTTGAGATCTATAACCTGGGGTCAAAATTTGATAAAATTTGATATGATAATACTACTTCATATCAGGCTGGCCAAGGTCGGGTGCCAATGAGTCGTCATTCGCTATCAATGATATCATTTCTATACGGGTCGATTGTGATTAGACGTCGTGTATGTGAATAGAGATCTGTCGTTGTATGCGTACTGGGGTCAACGTTGTATGCGTACCGGGTTCAACATTGTATGCGTACCGATATCAACAAGGAAATCGGCATAGTTAAATAAACATTTTAAAGTTATTTTGAAGTAGTACAAATCTAGATTTAATGAAAAATGCTTGAATCAGAAGAATAATTTACCCTGTTCCTTAAAAATAATAAAACAAATTTTAATTTATTATAAACAAAATTTATTGATTAAAAATAATTTCCATATTATTCGTAATTTCTATAAATCTTTGAAGTTATTAAAATGGAAAATATTTTTTAGGCAAGACAGATATTACAGCTGTTCAAAGAATTAGATTATATCGCCAGCGAAAATGTAAAAAAATACATGCAATCAATGAATGTATGTTAATTTTAATTACATGAAGTTCTTCAAACACAATTACAAGATGAGTGAAGTTGCGTAAACAATATTTAATTAGGCGTTGTTTGACATAATCCACTGTATATTATAGAATTTATTAATCAGCAATTATTGCATTTGCCGCAAATGAAGCATTTCAATTTGCTGCAAATGTTGTATATCCCACATCTAAAAATACTTGCGAAATTTCTGAATTTGTGACTTTTACCTTCGAAATGCATATGATTCATTTCCCTTTTCACGATAATTTTCTAATTTCCTGTTCTTATCAGGAAATTGTTTGGCAATACCTGGTCTAGCAAACGCATATTGGATTTTTTTTATGCATTTTTCTTTTCCCGGAAAGAAGTAAATCCAATCGCGGTCGATTTGAATATGTCCCGAGTTTGAAACCGAATCGCATACAAAACATTCTGAATGCTTTCACTCAATACATTATATGGCGCGTTCAATGCATTTCATTCAAACACAATCCAAGAAACGCGGACCCATTTATAAGAGCAGATGCAAGTTAGAAAACTTTACGCATAATGCGATATATTTCTAGAACTTATGAAGCTTTGAACGAGTAAATAACCACAAGCAATGATATAAATATCCTGAATAGAAAAAAGAAAAAGGGGCTATTCAGAATTATACTGGAAAACTTATTGAGGCATTGAACAAAGAAAAGGAAAAATTCGACTGAAGAATAAATCATTTGAGAAAATATTCCTATAGTCAGAAAGGTACAATGATAGAGTATAAGTTTTGTGCGAAAATTGTTCCTCTTCGCTCTATTTGATCTTGTCGAATCTCACTTTGACTAATTTTTTTTGCGTAGAGTCGACCCCTCCTAGAACGCGGTGAGCGCGTATCGTGTAATATAAAAACCGCGCTATAAGAAACTCAAGTTAGTACAAATCACATCATTTGTAGCGCGCTGTATGAAAATCAATAAAAAGACTAGATAAATTATAAATTGTTATTTGATGATGAAAAAATATAATTATTTTTTATTAATTAGAAGAATATAAGTAAATGATAAAAAAGATTAGTTACTTTTATTCAATTGAAAAGTTTATATAAGAATATGATAAAAAATAAAACGAAAAGTAACTTGAAAAACAGTTTCAAGCCAAAAAGAGCAAAAATTTCAAACATTGAATTTTTTTTAGAATTTTTGACATTACTAAAACCGATGTCGTACACAACTATGATATAAACTGGCATGTTCATATAAACATATTGTATAAGATAAAATAGTCGATAATAAAATTAATATTAAACTTTTTTACTATATCTAGTTACAAGAGTCATTTATAGGATGTGCGGAAGAAACTTTTGGGTTGAGAAATGAAAACCGCGCTGTCGGAGTACCGTGTTATAGGAGGGTAGTTGCAATTGCGTAGTATGGAATCCTGTTCCCAGAATACCGCGTTGTAGGAGTGTTGACTATATACATGTTGCGGTAAATTTAAACTCTTAGGAAATGTGCACTTTAACCGGAGAATGTAAATGAAAGATTTCCAAAAACATTAGGTAGATGTGTATTTTTACATTCATGTTTTCAGAAAAATAGGAATACAAATAACAAATTAAGAAGTAGTGACAGTATACAAATATTTTATAAATAAACATAATGCAAAAGAATTAATAACGAAAATTATTTAAATTACAAACGAAACATACTCTTCTTTGCATATTATGTAATATAACGTAAGTTCAAATACTATGGACTATAATAAAATAAAATATGTTAAAAAACATATAATAATAGTTTATGATAAAATCCACGAATAAAAGTTTCGTCCAAGTTTTTCAGGACAATTTTTCAATTTCCCTCATTTCAAATAGTAAATATAAGTTGAACTCACAGAATTCTTAAGAGGAGACAAATGCGCACATTTACTGGGGAATGTGTACAATTGTCGCAATATCCACTTATATCGTAAAATAATCAGAAATTGTTATAACCCAATTTTGTATAGACTGCATGTACATGTAGCTTTAAAATGTTGTACTGAAAAAGAATAAATAAACTGTAACATAAATCCTAAATGAGAAAGTACTGCAGAGACCCGAAAAAAAGAACACTACTTGACTATTTTTTAAATAAAAGAAAATTGAGTTACTTGAGATTCATAATATAAATATAATGAGGAAAAGAGTTCAAAAGTGAAAGGGAGAAAAAAAGGGAAAAAAAGTTTCGTTCTACTACTCTGTGAATCTGCCTTGGGCTAAAGCATTAATTAATGTTAAAAAAATAATTACTCATATAAAGTCTACTTTGATCATCTTAGAATGAGGTTTTGCTACCATCTATTCAAATTTACTATTCACAAGATACTCTATGACCTATAAATATTTACTATAATATACAATAGACTACTCTATAAAATAAAAATACCATACATAACTATTATTATTAAATATCTGATGATTATTTTCATTTTCATAAGAAACTTTCAATTTTTAAACTGGGCAATTCAGAGTTCTCTGTTTAGTTTGGTGACGGCAAAATGAAAAGAACGCATGGTTATTCAGTAATTTTTTTATTATTCTGTTAATTAATTCGAAACAATTCGGGCACTTTTAAAGCAACCTTATACGAGTATACATTAATTAAAATATCTACCCCGCGGCGATGTGCTTTAAGATCATGGCAAAGAAGCCATAATTAGTCAAAAATGCCTTCAGTATAAATTTCCATTACATTGAACTATGAAATAGAGCATGGTAAAAAAACTAATAAGTAAATAATAAATCATTTAGGTTCCTAAATGAAAACATTTTTTATTGTTTTTAAATAACTGAACCACAAATTAAATTATCAATAT